>NW_027152661.1:0-38226 GCF_040937935.1 Hyperolius riggenbachi
CTCAGAGGAGCTCACAATCTTATCCCTACCATAGTCATAGTCTAATGTCCTGTCATATTATTATTATTATTATGTATTTATATAGCACTGACATCTTCTGCAGCACTGTACAGAGTACATAGCCATGTCACTGACTGTCCTCAGAGGAGCTCACACTCTAATCCTGCCATAGTCATAGTCTAATGTCCTACCATAATATTATTATGTATTTATATAGCACTGACATCTTCTGCGGCACATTACAGAGTACATAGTCATGTCACTGACTGTCCGCAGAGGAGCGTACTATCTAATCCTACCATAGTCATAGCCTAATGTCCTACATAATATTATTATGTATTTATATAGCACTGACATCTTCTGCGGCACATTACAGAGTACATAGGCATGTCACTGACTGTCCTCAGAGGAGCTCACACTCTAATCCTACCATAGTCATAGTGTAATGTCCTACCATATTATTATTATGTATTTATATAGCACTGACATCTTCTGCAGCATATTACAGAGTACATAGTGATGTCACTGACTGTCCTCAGGGGAGCTCCTAATCTAATGCTACCATAGTCATAGTCTAATGTCCTACCATATTATTATTATTATTATTATGATTATGATGATGATGCATTTATATGGCACTGACCACTCATCATATGATATTAGAGGTGGTAAGATCGTACAATCAGGATTAGAAGGTGCCGCAATCTCTAAGTCAGACTGAGAACAGAAATCAGCATTGAGACAAAGGGAAGTAAGCAGAGTAATGACAATGCATCTGTTTCCCCTCCCCCCCCCCCCCCCCCTCAAAGTATTTGTAGCTGTAGTGAGGCTACAATCAGGGATGCTCAACTCTGAATTCGGATGAAATCCAGATAGTTGCTATCTGGATTTCATCCTGTTAAATCTAATCACCCGGGTGGGGGGGTGTCAATCTTATCTATATGACGTCTTCTTTGGTCCGTCCCTCGGCGCCTCCCACGATGCGTTCCAATCTGGCGTCACGTGGCTATACACTTCCTCCTTCAACCCGGAAGGAGGAAGTTAGTAATCACGTGACCGCCCGCTTGTGGGAGGTGCTGAGGGACGGACTGAAGAAGACTTCAGAGAGGTAACATTGACTACCCCCCCCCCCCCCCCATCCGAATTCTGAGATGAGCATCTCTGGCTACAAGTTGCCATTAGTTTTTAGTGTCCCACCCCTGAGGAGTGTGAATAGCCATTGGTTAGTAAGTCACATGATCATTATAGAAATACACTTGATGCACATTGATGGAGCGGTTTGTATTATTTAACTATTTCTCCTTCTCTCCTCCTTCTCAGCTCGTTCCCTGTCCACCTCTGCAGAGTCCTCCACCTGCCCCGTGGCAGCCTTCAGGGAGGTGTGGCAGGTGAGTGTCCGCCCCCGAGGACTGGGCCAGACCCGCAACCTCTCAGGAATCTACCGCCTGTGTCTGACAGACCGCACCCTCAGCCTGCTCCGCCTGCGATGTGACGTCCCCTCTGTCACCCTGCAGCTCATGAATGTGCGCCGCTGCGGCCATTCTGACAACTATTTCTTTGTGGAGGTGGGGCGCTCAGCGGTGACCGGCCCGGGAGAGCTGTGGATGCAGGTATTGGGAATGTTATCTGCTTATAAACTGTGTGTGTGTGTGTGTAACAAAGCGTTACAATAAAGTGTTAAAAGTACCAGGGGCCGGTCCTAGACTTTTGGCTGCATGAGGCAAGCTTGTAAGGATGCACCCTGCCCCCACTTTCCAGATTTGGAGCACAGCACCCAACAATTTACTCTGCTCCAATTAATGTTCTCCGTCAGCAAAGGAAGCATACAACAAATTGAGACATGACATGCTGCAGCTCAACACAATAACACGCTGGCTGGCTGCAAGTCTGTAACAAACAAACAGCTCACCCTCAGCAAGTCTGCCCTCCTCCATTCCTCCTCCTCCCCCCGCCATAGCACAGAATATGCTGCTCTGTACCCACCGCACAGTACCTGCTGTACCTTTCACTCTCCCATCTCCAGTGTACCGAACATGCTGTCCTCTCCCCCTTAATCCATAGTACAGAACCAGCGGTGTCCCAGTGTTCCTAATAAATGCATGCTGCATTTACTAGGAACACTATACTAATCCTGGGCAGGGCCCCCCTTTATTAGGAACACTATACTAATACTGGCCAAGGTCTCCCTTTATTAGGAACATTATACTAATACTGGGTAGGGCTTCCCTTTATTAGGAACATTATACTAATAGTGGGTAGGGCTTCCCTTTATTAGGAACATTATACTAATACTGGGTAGGGCTTCCCTTTATTAGGAACATTATACTAATACTGGGTAGGGCTTCCCTTTATTAGGAACATTATACTAATACTGGGTAGGGCTTCCCTTTATTAGGAACATTATACTAATACTGGGTAGGGCTTCCCTTTATTAGGAACATTATACTAATACTGGGTAGGGCTTCCCTTTATTAGGAACATTATACTAATAGTGGGTAGGGCTTCCCTTTATTAGGAACACTATACTAATACTGGGTAGGGCTTCCCTTTATTAGGAACATTATACTAATACTGGGTAGGGCTTCCCTTTATTAGGAACACTATACTAATACTGGGCAGGGCCTCCCTTTATTAGGAACACTATACTAATACTGGGCAGGGCCTCCCTTTTATTAGGCACACTATACTAATACTGGGCAGGGCTTCCCTTTATTAGGAACACTATACTAATACTGGGTAGGGTCTCCCTTTATTAGGAACACTATACTAATACTGGGTAGGGCTTCCCTTTATTAGGAACACTATACTAATACTGGGCAGGGTCTCCCTTTATTAGGAACACTATACTAATACTGGGTAGGGTCCCCCTTTATTAGGAACACTATACTAATACTGGGCAGGGCTTCCCTTTATTAGGATCACTATACTAATACTGGCCAAGGTCTCCCTTTATTAGGAACACTATACTAATACTGGGTAGGGCCTCCCTTTATTAGGAACACTATACTAATACTGGCCAAGGTCTCCCTTTATTAGGAACACTATACTAATACTGGGTAGGGCTTCCCTTTATTTGGAACACTATACTAATCCTGGGCAGGGCCTCCCTTTATTAGGAACACTATACTAATACTGGGCAGGGCCCCCCTTTATTAGGAACACTATACTAATACTGGGTAGGGCTTCCCTTTATTAGGAACACTATACTAATACTGGGAAGGGCCTCCCTTTATTAGGAACACTATACTAATACTGGGCAGGGCTTCCCTTTATTAGGAACACTATACTAATACTGGTTAGGGCCTCCCTTTATTAGGAACACTATACTAATACTGGGCAGGGCTTCCCTTAATTAGGAACACTATACTAATACTTGGCAGGGCTCCCCTTTTATTAGGAACACTATACTAATACTGGGTAGGGTCCCCCTTTATTAGGAACACTATACTAATACTGGGTAGGGTCCCCCTTTATTAGGAACACTATACTAATACTGGGTAGGGCCACCCTTTATTAGGAACACTATACTAATACTGGGTAGGGCTTCCCTTTTATTGGGAACACTATACTAATACTGGGTAGGGCCACCCTTAATTAGGAACACTATACTAATACTGGGTAGGGCCTCCCTTTATTTGGAACACTATACTAATCCTGGGCAGGACCTCCCTTTATTAGGAACACTATACTAATACTGGGTAGGGCCTCCCTTTATTAGGAACACTATACTAATACTGGGCAGGGCTTTCCTTTATTAGGAACACTATACTAATACTGGGTAGGGCCTCCCTTTATTAGGAACACTATACTAATACTGGGTAGGGTCTCCCTTTATTAGGAACACTATACTAATACTGGGTAGGGCTTCCCTTAATTAGTAACACTATACTAATACTGGCCAAGGTCTCCCTTTATTAGGAACACTATACTAATACTGGGTAGGGCTCCACTTTATTAGGAACACTATACTAATACTGGGCAGAGTCCCCCTTTGTAAGGAACACTATACTAATACTGGGTAGAGCCTCCCTTAATTAGGAACACTATACTAATACTGGGTAGGGCTCCACTTTATTAGGAACACTATACTAATACTGGGCAGAGTCCCCCTTTGTAAGGAACGCTATACTAATACTGGGTAGGGCCTCCCTTAATTAGGAACACTATACTAATACTGGGTAGGGTCTCACTTTATTAGGAACACTATACTAATACTGGGCAGGGTCTCCCTTTATTAGGAACACTATACTAATACTGGGTAGGGTCTCCCTTTATTAGGAACACTATACTAATACTGGGTAGGGCCTCCCTTTATTAGGAACACTATACTAATACTGGGCAGGGTCTCCCTTTATTAGGAACACTATACTAATACTGGGCAGGGTCCCCCTTTATTAGGAACAATATACTAATACTGGTTAGGGCCTCCCTTTATTAGGAACACTATACTAATACTGGACAGAGTCCCCCTTTGTTAGGAACACTATACTAATACTGGGCAGGGCCTCCCTTAATTAGGAACACTATACTAATACTGGGTAGGGACTCCCTTTTATTAGGAACACTATACTAATACTGGGTAGGGCCTCCCTTTATTTGGAACACTATACTAATCCTGGGCAGGACCTCCCTTTATTAGGAACACTATACTAATACTGGGTAGGGTCTCCCTTTATTAGGAACACTATACTAATCCTGGGCAGGGCCTCCCTTTATTAGGAACACTATGCTAATACTGGGTAGGGCCACCCTTTATTAGGAACACTATACTAATACTGGGCAGGGCTTTCCTTTATTAGGAACACTATACTAATACTGGGTAGGGCCCCCCTTTATTAGGAACACTATACTAATGCTGGGTAGGGCTTCCCTTAATTAGGAACACTATACTAATACTGGGCAGGGTCTCCCTTTATTAGGAACACTATACTAATACTGGGTAGGGTCTCCCTTTATTAGGAACACTATACTAATACTGGGTAGGGCTTCCCTTTATTAGGAACACTATACTAATACTGGGCAGGGTCTCCCTTTATTAGGAACACTATACTAATACTGGGTAGGGTCCCCCTTTATTAGGAACACTATACTAATACTGGGCAGGGCTTCCCTTTATTAGGATCACTATACTAATACTGGCCAAGGTCTCCCTTTATTAGGAACACTATACTAATACTGGGTAGGGCCTCCCTTTATTAGGAACACTATACTAATACTGGCCAAGGTCTCCCTTTATTAGGAACACTATACTAATACTGGGTAGGGCTTCCCTTTATTTGGAACACTATACTAATCCTGGGCAGGGCCTCCCTTTATTAGGAACACTATACTAATACTGGGCAGGGCCCCCCTTTATTAGGAACACTATACTAATACTGGGTAGGGCTTCCCTTTATTAGGAACACTATACTAATACTGGGAAGGGCCTCCCTTTATTAGGAACACTATACTAATACTGGGCAGGGCTTCCCTTTATTAGGAACACTATACTAATACTGGTTAGGGCCTCCCTTTATTAGGAACACTATACTAATACTGGGCAGGGCTTCCCTTAATTAGGAACACTATACTAATACTTGGCAGGGCTCCCCTTTTATTAGGAACACTATACTAATACTGGGTAGGGTCCCCCTTTATTAGGAACACTATACTAATACTGGGTAGGGTCCCCCTTTATTAGGAACACTATACTAATACTGGGTAGGGCCACCCTTTATTAGGAACACTATACTAATACTGGGTAGGGCTTCCCTTTTATTGGGAACACTATACTAATACTGGGTAGGGCCACCCTTAATTAGGAACACTATACTAATACTGGGTAGGGCCTCCCTTTATTTGGAACACTATACTAATCCTGGGCAGGACCTCCCTTTATTAGGAACACTATACTAATACTGGGTAGGGCCTCCCTTTATTAGGAACACTATACTAATACTGGGCAGGGCTTTCCTTTATTAGGAACACTATACTAATACTGGGTAGGGCCTCCCTTTATTAGGAACACTATACTAATACTGGGTAGGGTCTCCCTTTATTAGGAACACTATACTAATACTGGGTAGGGCTTCCCTTAATTAGTAACACTATACTAATACTGGCCAAGGTCTCCCTTTATTAGGAACACTATACTAATACTGGGTAGGGCTCCACTTTATTAGGAACACTATACTAATACTGGGCAGAGTCCCCCTTTGTAAGGAACACTATACTAATACTGGGTAGAGCCTCCCTTAATTAGGAACACTATACTAATACTGGGTAGGGCTCCACTTTATTAGGAACACTATACTAATACTGGGCAGAGTCCCCCTTTGTAAGGAACGCTATACTAATACTGGGTAGGGCCTCCCTTAATTAGGAACACTATACTAATACTGGGTAGGGTCTCACTTTATTAGGAACACTATACTAATACTGGGCAGGGTCTCCCTTTATTAGGAACACTATACTAATACTGGGTAGGGTCTCCCTTTATTAGGAACACTATACTAATACTGGGTAGGGCCTCCCTTTATTAGGAACACTATACTAATACTGGGCAGGGTCTCCCTTTATTAGGAACACTATACTAATACTGGGCAGGGTCCCCCTTTATTAGGAACAATATACTAATACTGGTTAGGGCCTCCCTTTATTAGGAACACTATACTAATACTGGACAGAGTCCCCCTTTGTTAGGAACACTATACTAATACTGGGCAGGGCCTCCCTTAATTAGGAACACTATACTAATACTGGGTAGGGACTCCCTTTTATTAGGAACACTATACTAATACTGGGTAGGGCCTCCCTTTATTTGGAACACTATACTAATCCTGGGCAGGACCTCCCTTTATTAGGAACACTATACTAATACTGGGTAGGGTCTCCCTTTATTAGGAACACTATACTAATCCTGGGCAGGGCCTCCCTTTATTAGGAACACTATGCTAATACTGGGTAGGGCCACCCTTTATTAGGAACACTATACTAATACTGGGCAGGGCTTTCCTTTATTAGGAACACTATACTAATACTGGGTAGGGCCCCCCTTTATTAGGAACACTATACTAATGCTGGGTAGGGCTTCCCTTAATTAGGAACACTATACTAATACTGGGCAGGGTCTCCCTTTATTAGGAACACTATACTAATACTGGGCAGGGTCTCCCTTTATTAGGAACACTATACTAATACTGGGCAGGACCTTCCTTTATTAGGAACACTATACTAATACTGGGCAGGACCTCCCTTTATTAGGAACACTATACTAATACTGGGTAGGGTCTCCCTTTATTAGGAACACTATACTAATACTGGGTAGGGCTTCCCTTTATTAGGAACACTATACTAATACTGAGTAGGGCCTCCCTTTATTAGGAACACAATACTAATACTGGGTAGGGCCTCCCTTTATTAGGAACACTATACTAATACTGGGTAGGGCCTCCCTTTATTAGGAACACTATACTAATACTGGGCAGGGTCTCCCTTTATTAGGAACACTATACTAATACTGGGTAGGGTCTCCCTTTATTAGGAACACTATACTAATACTGGGTAGGGCTTCCCTTAATTAGGAACACTATACTAATACTGGGTAGGGCTCCACTTTATTAGGAACACTATACTAATACTGGGTAGGGTCCCCCTTTGTAAGGAACACTATACTAATACTGGGTAGGGCCTCCCTTAATTAGGAACACTATACTAATACTGGGTAGGGCTCCACTTTATTAGGAACACTATACTAATACTGGGCAGAGTCCCCCTTTGTAAGGAACGCTATACTAATACTGGGTAGGGCCTCCCTTAATTAGGAACACTATACTAATACTGGGTAGGGTCTCCCTTTATTAGGAACACTATACTAATACTGGGTAGGGCCCCCCTTTATTAGGAACACTATACTAATGCTGGGTAGGGCTTCCCTTAATTAGGAACACTATACTAATACTGGGCAGGGTCTCCCTTTATTAGGAACACTATACTAATACTGGGCAGGGTCTCCCTTTATTAGGAACACTATACTAATACTGGGCAGGACCTTCCTTTATTAGGAACACTATACTAATACTGGGCAGGACCTCCCTTTATTAGGAACACTATACTAATAATGGGTAGGGTCTCCCTTTATTAGGAACACTATACTAATACTGGGTAGGGTCTCCCTTTATTAGGAACACTATACTAATACTGGGTAGGGTCTCCCTTTATTAGGAACACTATACTAATGCTGGGTAGGGTCTCCCTTTATTAGGAACACTATACTAATACTGGGTAGGGCCTCCCTTTATTAGGAACACTATACTAATACTGGGCAGGGTCCCCCTTTATTAGGAACAATATACTAATACTGGTTAGGGCCTCCCTTTATTAGGAACACTATACTAATACTGGACAGAGTCCCCCTTTGTTAGGAACACTATACTAATACTGGGCAGGGCCTCCCTTAATTAGGAACACTATACTAATACTGGGTAGGGACTCCCTTTTATTAGGAACACTATACTAATACTGGGTAGGGCCTCCCTTTATTTGGAACACTATACTAATCCTGGGCAGGACCTCCCTTTATTAGGAACACTATACTAATACTGGGTAGGGTCTCCCTTTATTAGGAACACTATACTAATCCTGGGCAGGGCCTCCCTTTATTAGGAACACTATGCTAATACTGGGTAGGGCCACCCTTTATTAGGAACACTATACTAATACTGGGCAGGGCTTTCCTTTATTAGGAACACTATACTAATACTGGGTAGGGCCCCCCTTTATTAGGAACACTATACTAATGCTGGGTAGGGCTTCCCTTAATTAGGAACACTATACTAATACTGGGCAGGGTCTCCCTTTATTAGGAACACTATACTAATACTGGGCAGGGTCTCCCTTTATTAGGAACACTATACTAATACTGGGCAGGACCTTCCTTTATTAGGAACACTATACTAATACTGGGCAGGACCTCCCTTTATTAGGAACACTATACTAATACTGGGTAGGGTCTCCCTTTATTAGGAACACTATACTAATACTGGGTAGGGCTTCCCTTTATTAGGAACACTATACTAATACTGGGCAGGGTCTCCCTTTATTAGGATCACTATACTAATACTGGGTAGGGCTTCCCTTTATTAGGAACACTATACTAATACTGAGTAGGGCCTCCCTTTATTAGGAACACAATACTAATACTGGGTAGGGCCTCCCTTTATTAGGAACACTATACTAATACTGGGTAGGGCCTCCCTTTATTAGGAACACTATACTAATACTGGGCAGGGTCTCCCTTTATTAGGAACACTATACTAATACTGGGTAGGGTCTCCCTTTATTAGGAACACTATACTAATACTGGGTAGGGCTTCCCTTAATTAGGAACACTATACTAATACTGGGTAGGGCTCCACTTTATTAGGAACACTATACTAATACTGGGTAGGGTCCCCCTTTGTAAGGAACACTATACTAATACTGGGTAGGGCCTCCCTTAATTAGGAACACTATACTAATACTGGGTAGGGCTCCACTTTATTAGGAACACTATACTAATACTGGGCAGAGTCCCCCTTTGTAAGGAACGCTATACTAATACTGGGTAGGGCCTCCCTTAATTAGGAACACTATACTAATACTGGGTAGGGTCTCCCTTTATTAGGAACACTATACTAATACTGGGTAGGGCCCCCCTTTATTAGGAACACTATACTAATGCTGGGTAGGGCTTCCCTTAATTAGGAACACTATACTAATACTGGGCAGGGTCTCCCTTTATTAGGAACACTATACTAATACTGGGCAGGGTCTCCCTTTATTAGGAACACTATACTAATACTGGGCAGGACCTTCCTTTATTAGGAACACTATACTAATACTGGGCAGGACCTCCCTTTATTAGGAACACTATACTAATGCTGGGTAGGGTCTCCCTTTATTAGGAACACTATACTAATACTGGGTAGGGTCTCCCTTTATTAGGAACACTATACTAATACTGGGTAGGGTCTCCCTTTATTAGGAACACTATACTAATACTGGGTAGGGTCTCCCTTTATTAGGAACACTATACTAATACTGGGCAGGACCTCCCTTTTATTAGGAACACTATACTAATACTGGGCAGGGCCTTCCTTTATTAGGAACACTATACTAATACTGGGTAGGGTCTCCCTTTATTAGGAACACTATACTAATACTGGGCAGGACCTCCCTTTATTAGGAACACTATACTAATACTGGGCAGGACCTCCCTTTATTAGGAACACTATACTAATACTGGGCAGGGTCTCCCTTTTATTAGGAACACTATACTAATACTGGGCAGGGTCTCACTTTATTAGGAACACTATACTAATACTGGGTAGGGTCTCCCTTTATTAGGAACACTATACTAATACTGGGCAGGACCTCCCTTTATTAGGAACACTATACTAATACTGGGTAGGGTCTCCCTTTATTAGGAACACTATACTAATACTGGGTAGGGTCTCCCTTTATTAGGAACACTATACTAATACTGGGCAGGGCCTTCCTTTATTAGGAACACTATACTAATACTGGGTAGGGTCTCCCTTTATTAGGAACACTATACTAATACTGGGCAGGACCTCCCTTTATTAGGAACACTATACTAATACTGGGCAGGACCTCCCTTTATTAGGAACACTATACTAATACTGGGCAGGACCTCCCTTTGCCCTCAGCAGATCCTCCTGGGACTCTCCAGTGTTTTTCACAAGCTGTTGGATCTGTCCTCTGGCAGGATTGCATCAGGCAGTTTCTGCACATTTGTCAGCCTGTCTGGCATCTGCTACAGTCAGATGTTCTCTCTTCCCATCTACCCTATTCTACTACATAATCATTTACTGAAACGCCTGACCTGCATCTGCTTGATTTTAGGTGTTGCACCGCTTCCGTCTGATTGGTTAAGATAACTGCATGAGAGGTTATTACACCTCATGCACCACAGACTTTATAGCTGTACTTCTCTTGTAGAGATCCGTTTTACATATCAAACCTCATACAGATACTCCATAGCTGCTGCGCTTAAACGATTGTTAACCGTTTTGGCGACAGTCCTGGGGACAAGCACTGTACAGACATGCTGATTGGCCATAGCTGTTCTATGGAGAGAAAAGGAGGTACCTTAGGTAAGCATCCTCCTGCAGTGTAGGGTGTAAATGAGGTTACTGTATTCGTTCATTGTATAGTGATCTATCGTGACAGAGCACCAAATCACATTGTGACGAAACTATACATGCCCTAGACCAGTGATGGCTAACCTTGGCACTCCAGCTGTGGTGGAACTACAAGTCCCATGAGGCATTGCAATACTCTGACAGCTCTAAGCATACATCGGGGAGGAAGAGGCATGATGGTATTTGTAGTTTTGTCACTGCTGGAGTGCCAAGGTTAGCCATCACTGCCCTAGACCTAGACATTCACATGTAATATGTTTGCACTTTATAAATACAAAAAATAAATAAATCCCTACACGATCTAGGCCCCAGATACCTGATTTGTTGCAACGGTGTCCTACCTCCCACAGCCTCAGATCAACAGGTTCTAATCACTTGACCACCCCCAGGGTCCAACTATAAAAACCTTTTGGAGCCAGAGCTTGCTGTCATGCTGCCCCTAAGCATTGGAACGCCTTGCCAAACTTAATCAAGACAGCTCCAATCCAGGGCACATATAAATTAAAACTGAAAAGCCACCCTTTTTCCCTGTACACATCACTATGTACTTATCTGAGACCAGCTTATGCGCTTAGGGTCGTATTGGAGAAAAGCACTTTACAAATCTTTCGTTGTTGCAGATTCCCAGCCTTGACCAGCTAAAACGATCCTCCTAAAGAGACACTGAAGCGAAAAAAATATGATGAATTGGTTGTGTACTATGAATAATTACTAGAAGATTAGCAGCAAAGAAAATATTCTCATACTTTTATTTTCAGGTATATAGTGTTTTTTCTAACATTGCATCATTCACTAATATGTGCAGATTACACAACACTCAGCATTCAAAATGAGTCTTTCAGAGCAGTCTGTGAAGTAATGACCTCTCCTCTGGCAGAGGAAAAGTAAATAGTCCAGAAACAGTTGAGATAATAAAAGTCAGATAACAGCCCTCTCCATGACTAACTTAGTCGGAGAGCTTAATGGCTTGTTCGCATAGAGATAACAACTGGAGTTTCTCAACTCTTCCTGTACTGGAAACAATTAGACTGATGTATCTGATCTTAATGTTTTATTTCTTAGCTGTGCTACACATACAAATCATATCATTTTTTTTTTCCGCTTCAGTGTCTCTTTAAAGGACAACTGCAGTGAGAAGAATATGGAGGCTGCCATATTGATTTCCTTTCAAACAATACCAGTTTCCTGGCAGCCCTGCTGATCTGTTTGGCTGCAGTAGTATCTAACACCAGGAACAAGCATGCAGCTAATCTTGCCAGATCTGACAATAATGTGAAACGCCTGATCTGCTGCATGCTTGTTCGGGGTTTATGGCTAAAAGTATTAGAGGCAGAGGATCAGCAGGGCTGCCAGGCAACTGGTATTGCTTAAATGGAAATAAATATGGCAGCCTCCATATCCCTCTCACTTCAGTTGTCCTTCAACCAATGATGATCTAGCCTGGTAACGGTCCCTCCCACAGTCTGCCGATGACTGTTTCAGAACTGCTGCTTCTACGTCACATGACAGCATCATTGCCCATAAACATGAATGTTTTGTCCCTTTAAGGGGGAGCAGCTGTGACTTGTCTTTCTCGTTCAGACTTGGCTTGCGAAGGTTTACCGCACACTAATTGGATGGGGGAGCGCCCGGAGAATTCGCCGTCTCTCACATGGCGTGGCTGCTAATGCTTTATGCTAAAGATTCCCGGGCAGCGGGAGCACAATTACCACTTCCTAACTTGCCCTGTCTCTGTGCAGATTCTTCAAAGATGACAATTTCAGCTTCCCGTTGCTAAACCGTGTAGAATCCTCCATCTATACCCAGCGTGACTATAAGCTTTGTTCAGCGGACCTGGGGGTACTGTGCGGTGTCTGGGGGATGAAATGCCTGCTTACTGGTATCTCTTGGGGACCGCCCTAGTCAGAGGGGACTGATGAGGCCTCCAGGCCTAGTGGAAATATGACCCCTCATTTTAAAGAGGAACTCTAACCCAGGACTTGCCTTCATCCCAATCAGTAGCTGATACCCCCTTTCCCACGAGAGAACTTTGCCTTTTCTCAAACAGATCATCAGGGGGCGCCGTATGGCTGATATTGTGGTGAAACCCCTCCCACAGTGTGATGTCATGGTCTGCTGTCTGTGAACCTTGTTGCATTGTGGGAAATGACTGCTTTTTCCAACTGCCAAGCAAGCTGTATCTCCCTGTGTGCATAGAACTCTCAGTAACGAACATTCCGTACAGATCACCTGGCAGAACTAAAGATGTCACCACCAGTGATACATTTCAGAATGTAAATCAGAGAGGAGAGATTTTATAATGTAAAAAATAAGCAATTTTATTCATTAGGTTATTTCCACTACAGCTCCTCTTTAAAGGGCTGTTCTCCATTTTTAAACAAATTTTGTTTTTCTTCTCTGAAAGACTGCAGCTTCTTATAAGAAGCGGTCAGGCTTTCTACTGGGGATTTAGATCAATGAATGGGAACCTAGTTCCCATTCATTGATCTCCGGGGTAACCGAGGGGCACACGGGAGCACGCAGGTGCGCGCGCAGCAGCACAACAGCAGCCGCCTGGACGTGACAATCATGTCCAGGCGGCTAAAATGGTTAATATTTGTAATTTTGCCCATTTAAAAAATGTTTAACTGACTCTTAACATTGTTCCCATGAATTAAATGGATCCATTTCACATTTTCAAATGTTAAACGGAAGGAAAACTACTGATGATAGAGAGGACCAGTGTGGTTTCAATGATAAAATGATAAATCTTTTCATTCTGAATTCTTTGTGATATGCATGGTTAGGGGTGTGGTGAAGACGTGGTTAGAGGTGTGTGTTTCTCTTATCTCCACTGTGAAGCTGGGGCCTAGTGTGTGGTTTGAAGCTTGGAAGTAGGAAGGTCGCTTGCCAGAGAAGCCTGTCACAGGTGGATCTCTCAGGGCCTGTATACCTACTCAAGGCCCTGGCTTTGTGGCTGCGACTAGGCCGTGACTGGCTCCAGTCCTCTCCTGAGAATCTGTATCCCTACTCAAGGCCCTGGCTTTGTGGCTGTGACTAGGCCGTGACTGGCTCCAGTCCTCTCCTGAGAATCTGTATCCCTACTCAAGGCCCTGGTTTTGTGGCTGTGACTAGGCCGTGACTGGCTCCAGTCCTCTCCTGAGGATCTGTATCCCTACTCAAGGCCCTGGCTTTGTGGCTGTGAGTAGGCCGTGACTGGCTCCAGTCCTCTCCTGAGGATCTGTATACCTACTCAAGGCAGTGTTGCCAACCTTTCACATTTTTTTACTGACCAATACCTAAAAATTTACTGACAAAAGATTTTTTTGTTACTGACAAAACCCCCTGCGCCGCGCCGAAAAAATGGGCGTGGCCACACAACCGAATGTGGGCGTGGTCATGGGTGGGGCCAAATATACATGATTTTAATATTGCTGTGAAAGGTCTGCCAGGGAAGTTTGAGCTCAGCCATAGTGTTCCCTCCCCCCCCCCCCCCCCCCCTTCCCCCAAAATACATGTAATCTTACAGCATTTCACCAAAAATCCACGTAATCTGGCAGAGGTTCTTCCAAAATACAGATAATATGGCAGTGGTTCCCAAAAAATAGATGTAATCTGGCAGGACGATTCCCCCAACATACACATAATCTGGCAGCAGTTCCCCAAAATACATTTAATCTGACAGCAGTTGTTCACCAAAAATAGGTAGCCCCAGGTCTATAGGTGTCCCCAGAATAGGTGGCCAGGGGGAGAGATGTCCCCAGAACAGGTAGCCAGGGGTATATGTGCCCAGTATAAGTAGGCAGGGGTACAGGGCCGGTTCTAGACTGGCACATATGAGGGGGCAGTCAAATGGGTAGTGAGCAACATGTTCGAGGAAATTTGCGGCGACTAAAGTGGGCATGGCAAGTAAATGCACATAATGAGAGACAGCGTTTCACCAGTAAATGCACATAAGAGACAGCCTTTCACCAGTAAATGCACGTAATGCGAGACAGCGTTTCACCAGTAAATGCACATAAGAGACAGCGTTTCAAAATGAGAGACAGCTTTTCACCAGTAAATGCACGTAATGAGAGACAGCTTTTCACCAGTAAATGCATGTAATGAGAGACAGCTTTTCACCAGTAAATGCACGTAATGAGAGACAGCTTTTCACCAGTAAATGCACGTAATGAGAGACAGCTTTTCACCAGTAAATGCACATAATGGCAAACAGCCAGTGTCCTCAGTATATGTAGCCTGCAGATATATGTGCCCAGTATATGTAGCCAGAGGTATATGTCCCCAGTATATGTAGGCAGGGGTATATGTGCCCAGTATATGTAGGCAGGGTTGTATGTGCCCAGTATATGTAGGCAGGGTTATATGTGCCCAGTATATGTAGGCAGGGTTATATGTGCCCAGTATATGTAGGCAGGGTTATATGTGCCCAGTAGATGTAGCCAGAGGTATATGTGCCCAGTAGATGTAGCCAGGGTTATATGTGCCCAGTAGATGTAGCCAGGGTTATATGTGCCCAGTAGATGTAACCAGAGGTATATGTGCCCATGAGTAGCCAGGGTTATATGTCCCCAGTATATGTAGCCAGGGTTATATGTCCCCAGTATATGTAGCCAGGGTTATATGTGCCCAGTATATGTCACCAGAGGTATATGTGCCCAGTATATGTCACCAGAGGTATATGTGCCCAGTAGATGTAGCCAGGGTTATATGTGCCCAGTATATGTAGCCAGGGTTATATGTGCCCAGTATATGTAGCCAGGATTACATGTGCCCAGTAGATGTAGCCAGAGGTATATGTGCCCAGTAGATGTAGCCAGAGGTATATGTGCCCAGTAGATGTAGCCAGAGGTATATGTGCCCAGTAGATGTAACCAGAGGTATATGTGCCCATGAGTAGCCAGGGTTATATGTCCCCAGTATATGTAGCCAGGGTTATATGTCCCCAGTATATGTAGCCAGGGTTATATGTGCCCAGTATATGTAGCCAGGGTTATATGTGCCCAGTATATGTCACCAGAGGTATATGTGCCCAGTAGATGTAGCCAGGGTTATATGTGCCCAGTAGATGTAGCCAGGGTTATATGTGCCCAGTAGATGTAGCCAGGGTTATATGTGCCCAGTATATGTAGCCAGGATTATATGTGCCCAGTAGATGTAGCCAGAGGTATGTGCCCAGTAGATGTAGCCAGAGGTATATGTGCCCATGAGTAGCCAGGGTTATATGTGCCCAGTATATGTAGCCAGGGTTTTATTTGCCCAGTATATGTAGCCAGGGTTATATGTGCCCAGTAGATGTAGCCAGAGGTATATGTGCCCAGTATATGTAGCCAGGGTTATATGTGCCCAGTATATGTCACCAGAGGTATATGTGCCCAGTAGATGTAGCCAGAGGTATATGTGCCCAGTATATGTAGCCAGGGTTATATGTGCCCAGTATATGTCACCAGAGGTATATGTGCCCAGTAGATGTAGCCAGAGGTATATGTGCCCAGTATATGTAGCCAGGGTTATATGTGCCCAGTATATGTCACCAGAGGTATATGTGCCCAGTAGATGTAGCCAGAGGTATATATGTGCCCAGTAGATGTAGCCAGATGTATATGTGCCCAGTAGATGTAGCCAGAGGTATATATGTGCCCAGTATATGTAGCCAGGGTTATATGTGCCCAGTAGATGTAGCCAGAGGTATATGTGCCCAGTAGATGTAGCCAGGGTTATATGTGCCCAGTAGATGTAGCCAGGGTTATATGTGCCCAGTAGATGTAGCCAGGGTTATATGTGCCCAGTAGATGTAGCCAGGGTTATATGTGCCCAGTAGATGTAGCCAGGGTTATATGTGCCCAGTAGATGTAGCCAGGGTTATATGTGCCCAGTAGATGTAGCCAGGGTTATATGTGCCCAGTAGATGTAGCCAGGGTTATATGTCCCCAGTAGATGTAGCCAGGGTTATATGTGCCCAGTAGATGTAGCCAGAGGTATATGTGCCCAGTAGATGTAGCCAGATGTATATGTTCCCATGAGTAGCCAGGGTTATATGTGCCCAGTAGATGTAGCCAGGGTTATATGTTCCCAGTAGATGTAGCCAGATGTATATGTGCCCATAGGTAGCCAGGTGACCCCCCCCCCCCCCCCCCCCAAAGCAGGAGGGGAGCAGCTCGCTCTCCCCTCCTGAACTAAGTGACGGGCAGTGGCAGGCGGCAGTGAGCGGAACTTACCTGCGTCTTTTCTCGTCACCGGCGCGGGATGATTTGCCGCTACTCTGGTCTGGTCCGGACCAGAGCAGCAGAACTTCCGGCGCAGGAGCGAGACGGAAGGTAAGTCCCGCCCGCTGCCAAATGCCACTGCCAGCCACTGCCACTCGTCTCTTAGATCAGGAGGGGGACAGTCAGCGAGGGAGGGAGAGCACGAAGATGAGAGAAGGGGGGGGATTGCCCCCCTTCTCCACCGCTGCCCACAGCTCTCCCTCCACTGCGCTGCTGTCCTCCTGCAACAGAGCCCTTTTACGGACGCTGCTGAATTCCTTACGGAATTCACGGGCAGCTTAATTTGTAGCAAAAATTACGGGCTGCCCGTAAATTTACGGGCGGTTGGCAACACTGACTCAAGGCCCTGGCTTTGTGGCTGTGAGTGTGACTAGGCCGTGACTGGCTCCAGTCCTCTCCTGAGGATCTGTATACCTACTCAAGGCCCTGGCTTTGTGGCTGTGACTAGGCCATGACTGGCTCCAGTCCTCTTCTGAGGATCTGTAACCCTAATCAAGGCCCTGGCTTTGTGGCTGTGACTAGGCCGTGACTGGCTCCAGTCCTCTCCTGAGGATCTGTGTACCTACTCAAGGCCCTGGCTTTGTGGCTGTGACTAGGCCATTACTGGCTCCTGTCCTCTCCTGAGGATCTGTATCCCTACTCAAGGCCCTGGCTTTGTGGCTGTGACTAGGTCGTGACTGGCTCCAGTCCTCTCCTGAGGATCTGTATCCCTACTCAAGGCCCTGGCTTTGTGGCTTTGACTAGGCCATTATTGGCTCCAGTCCTCTCCTGAGGAGCTGTATCCCTACTCAAGGCCCTGGCTTTGTGGCTGTGACTAGGCAGTGACTGGCTCCAGTCCTCTCCTGAGGATCGGTATACCTACTCAAGGCCCTGGCTTTGTGGCTGTGACTAAGCCATGACTGGCTCCAGTCCTCTTCTGAGGATCTGTAACCCTAATCAAGGCCCTGGGTTTGTGGCTGTGACTAGGCCGTGACTGGCTCCAGTCCTCTCCTGAGGATCTGTATGCCAACTCAAGGCCCTGGCTTTGTGGCTGTGACTAGGTCGTGACTGGCTCCAGTCCTCTCCTGAGGATCTGTATCCCTACTCAAGGCCCTGGCTTTGTGGCTGTGACAAGGCAGTGACTGGCTCCAGTCCTCTCCTGAGGATCGGTATACCTACTCAAGGCCCTGGCTTTGTGGCTGTGACTAGGCCATGACTGGCTCCAGTCCTCTTCTGAGGAGCTGTATAGCTACTCAAGGCCCTGGCTTTGTGGCTGTGACAAGGCAGTGACTGGCTCCAGTCCTCTCCTGAGGATCGGTATACCTACTCAAGGCCCTGGCTTTGTGGCTGTGACTAGGCCGTGACTGGCTCCAGTCCTCTCCTGAGAATCTGTATACCTACTCAAGGCCCTGGCTTTGTGGCTGTGACTAGGCCATGACTGGCTCTAGTCCTCTCCTGAGGAGCTGTATACCTACTCAAGGCCCTGGCTTTGTGGCTGTGACTAGGCCGTGACTTGCTCCAGTCCTCTCCTGAGGATCTGTGTACCTACTCAAGGCCCTGGCTTTGTGGCTGTGACTAGGCCGTGACTGGCTCCAGTCCTCTCCTGAGAATCTGTATACCTTCTCAAGGCCCTGGCTTTGTGGCTGTGACTGGCTCCAGTCCTCTCCTGAGGATCTGTATCCCTACTCAAGGCCCTGGCTTTGTGGCTGTGACTAGGCCGTGACTTTCTCCAGTCCTCTCCTGAGGAGCTGTATACCTACTCAAGGCCCTGGCTTTGTGGCTGTGACTAGGCCATGACTGGCTCCAGTCCTCTTCTGAGAATCTGTATACCTACTCAAGGCCCTGGCTTTGTGGCTGTGACTAGGCCATGACTGGCTCTAGTCCTCTCCTGAGGATCTGTATGCCAACTCAAGGCCCTGGCTTTGTGGCTGTGACTAGGCCATGACTGGCTCTAGTCCTCTCCTGAGGAGCTGTATACCTACTCAAGGCCCTGGCTTTGTGGCTGTGACTAGGCCGTGACTTGCTCCAGTCCTCTCCTGAGGATCTGTATACCTACTCAAGGCCCTGGCTTTGTGGCTGTGACTAGGCCATTACTGGCTCCAGTCCTCTCCTGAGGATCGGTATCCCTACTCAAGGCCCTGGCTTTGTGGCTGTGACTAGGCCATGACTGGCTCCAGTCCTCGCCTGAGGATCTGTATGCCTACTCAAGGCCCTGGCTTTGTGGCTGTGACTAGGCAGTGACTGGCTCCAGTCCTCTCCTGAGGATCGGTATCCCTACTCAAGGCCCTGGCTTTGTGGCTGTGACTAGGCAGTGACTGGCTCCAGTCCTCTCCTGAGGATCGGTATCCCTACTCAAGGCCCTGGCTTTGTGGCTGTGACTAGGCCGTGACTGGCTCCAGTCCTCTCCTGAAGGTCAGGGTGTCACGCTTGGAGGTGTATTCTCCACGGTCAGCACGCGATGCATAAGCTGACGTGAAGGGGGTACACACACCAGCACAAGGAATCAGGATATCCCCAGTTTAGTGGAGGAGAGGACTGACTCCAATAGGAGATTGTGGCGCACAGAGCCGGTGCAGATCCGAACAGCCACAAACAATACTTTCGTGATAACGTCTTAGCGCAAAGTAGCGCTGAGCGCATAAACCAGAACTGAGGAGATCAGGACAGGTAGACAGAATGAACGCTTGCTTAACTAGCCACTACTTGGTGACAGCAAGCGTCCACAACAAGACAGACTGGAATGAGGCAGCCAATGCGTTTGCAGCGATGGCGTGCCTCACAAAGACAGGACAGGATAGTCAGGAAATAGCAGGATCAAGATAGATGAACGTAACACAGATAAATATACAATAAGTATGTTTTCCTAGCGTATTACAATTACAGATATCAATGAAACTATTTGTAACGTCTGACTAACATATGTATATATCGGCAATGAACCGATATATGACATAAGCAGGAGCACTGACTAGAACTGGAGCAATACAGGGAACAGGACTCAGAAGGATTCGCTATCTCTTCGCAGAGATGAACGCAATCCACAAACGAAAACAGGACAGGATTCAGAAGGATTCGTTATCTCCTCGCAGAGATGAACGCAATCCACAAACAGGACCAGGAGCAGGATACTAACTCAGCACGGGTGATCACGATACGCGCAAACTACCAAAACGTGCTGGAAAACTGACTAACTGAACACAGGATATAAACAGTTCGTGTACGTATATATCAGCGTCACTGATGTATCAACGTAACACGAATACAAGGAAAATAATAAACGTGCTGGTATGCATATATATGGGCAATGAACCAATATATGATGCAAAACCAGCAAAGTATCTTTAGAACAAGAAACACGGTCTGGGGCTGAGCAACAGCAAGACAGGCTTACACTGAAGCTATGATAGCCCAAGGAAACCCTGCAGGAAGCAGATCTTTATACTGAGGTCATCCAATGGGAGCAGACATGCAGATTCCCACACAGGTGAATGATAATCAGTCACAAGCTGACAGCAGGGAAAGGCAGACAAAGCTATGCAGCTTGCATGGAAAGACATCAGAACTGCCTGAGCAGCAGCACTACTACTGCCAGCAATACCTGCTGCAGCAGCGATCATAACACAGGGCAGCCGATATCGCCAGACAGCTGCAGACTGACACTTTTTGACAAAACAGACGGGCAAATGTTTGGAAAACAAAAGATTTTCCCCATTGAATACTGTGCTTTATTAAAGCAAATCTTTCTCCACTTTCAAAGCACTATTTGGCGATGCATAAAGTGATCAGGCTATTGTCTTATTTACCACTACCCACCCACCGTTTTAAAATGTCCTGTTTGTCCCTCTCAACGAACCACAGAATTTTTGCAAACCTCTTCCCCTGCCACCACTACAGTCCACAAGCACAGCCCTCCTGCCGCGGGTACCGGTCAGAACCCGCAGAGCCGCGATTGGTGAAAGGGAAGAAGTCTTCCCTGCGCCAATCAAAGTGCCCGTAATTCAAAGTTCATGGCTTAAAGGAATACTGTAGGGGGGTCAGGGGAAAATGAGTTGAACTTACCCGGGGCTTCTAATGGTCCCCCGCAGACATCCTGTGCCCGCGCAGCCACTCACCGATGCTACGGCCCCGCCCCCGGTTCACTTCTGGAATTTCAGACTTTAACCACTTGATGACCCAGCCTTTACCCCCCCCCCCCCTCCCTTAAAGTGAACCTAAAGCCGGTTAAAAAAATGAGATTAACTCACCTGGGGCTTCCCTCAACCCCCTGCAGCCGATCGGTGCCCTCGCAGTTCCGGTCCGATGCTTCTGGACCCGCCGGCGAACACTTCCGGTTTCACCGTCATCGGCCGACAGGCATGGGAACACGAGTGATTGTTCATGTTCCCAGCCTGTATATCGCCCCCTATGCTGCTATTGCGGCCTCCTGTCTGTCGGCCGGTTCCCTCAGCAGGGTGCTGAGGGAAGCCCCAGGTGAGTTAATCTCATTTTTTTTTATTTGACCGGCTTTAGGTTCACTTTAAGGACCAGCGCAGTATTCTGTGATCTGTGCTGGGTGGGCTCTGCAGCCCCCAGCACAGATCAGGCAGCACGCAGAGTGATCAGATCGCCCCCCCCCCCTTTTTTCCCCCCTATGGGGATGATGTGCAGGGGGGGTCTGATCGCTCCTGCCTGCCCGAGGTTTGCGGGTGTGGGGGGGGCACCTCATAGCCCCCCTCCGCAGCGAAATTTCCCCCCCCCCCCCCTCCCTCTCCTACCTGCTCCCTCCCGGTGATCGGGGCTGCACAGGACGCTATCCATCCTGTGCAGCCTGTGACAGGATGTCCTCTGTCACATGGCGGCGATCCCCGGCAACTGATTGGCCGGGGATCGCCGTTCTGCCTTACGGCACTGCTGCACAGCAGCGGCGTTCAATATAAACAAAGGAGACAAACGTCTCCTGCGTTTACATTTAGTCTGCGAGCCGTGATCAGCGGCTTGCAGGCTATTCACGGAGACCCACTCCGTTATCTAACAGGAAACGGCCGCTCGCTTTTGCAGGTAGGCACTCATCTGTTTTTAAGTAGCGCTGTTCATTTCCTTGCTGTGTACTAATTTAATTCATTTTTGGTCAGCCGCTCCCACTTAACAGCTTTGCTTTTGGTGTATATGCAGAGCCTCTGTTTGGGTTCAAGGTGCGTTTGCAGTCTCTGGGGGGCTCAGCGCATCTCTGATCGGAGGCGGCCTGGTGATGCGCTGATCCCACTTTTTGCTCAAATTACTCAAATCATTGTTGCATGCATTAAAGACAGTGACAGGCCTAGACACCTTTTCATTACAGACAGTTTATACATTAAACACAGGTACAATTACATTTTCATCACAACAGACAGTTTGTACATCAAACTCAGGTGCCTTTAAAGAGTAACTGTCAGGCTGCAGAAGCTAATTTAAACCTCTATTCTCCTGTGTTAAACAGTTTAGACAGAAGCCAAAAAGATATTACTAAAGATAAAGATCTCTCTTACATTTAATGTGTGCTTATCAGCAAAGCTAAGCTCCTAAGGAGGACGCAAGCCGCATTCCATACTGCAAAGCATTCTGGGGCCCTCCCCTCGGCTGCTAAGGAGAAGACGGGATCAAGTTTCAGCAGCTTCTAACTCAGTCCAGCCACAGCACAGATAAATCTCCGGGAAGAGTACACTGCAGGAGTCCGCTATTGTTCCTAGCCACATGGCTCATTAATATTCACTGCACACTGTGTTATTCTGTACGAGCTCCTCTGTGAATAGGGAAGCAGGCAGGACATGACGACACATTTGGCTTCACAAACATGGAACCTGCCATGGGCTGTCAGGAGCATCATTCTCTGCATATACTATATAAAAATTCTGTGAAATCCAAACGTGGACAGTGAAATGCATATGTAATGGAAGTACAGCCAATCTTTAGCTACTGATATATGTGTTTATTTTCTCTGAGACCTTATACCTAACAGCTCCTCTTCAAAGCAGGCACTATTGAACCTTGTACCCTTGAACTGGGCACATTCAACCCACCTCTCCCTGGTGCTCCCCCAAGTGTATAAAGTACCTGGTGGTGGGTGGAGAGTCCGTCTCCTTCCGTGAGCGACAAGGCGGTCGTGGCAGGTTCATAGTAGGACACAAGCTTGCCCAAATCAGTCCCCAGCAACACAGGGACCGTGAGATCCTTCATAACCCCAACAACCCTGTTTTGGACTCCCACCCTTAAGTCGATCTTCACTCTCGCGTGGGCTATGTGAAAAAGGGTGCCCTCTACTCCAGTAAGGGCAAGGGATCGGCTGGAGCTGATGCTCTCCTTTGGCACAAGATGTGAGTGAACTAACGTGATGTCAGCTCCGGTGTCTCAGAATCCGGTGAGAACTTTGCCGTTCACTCTAACAAGTTGCTGCTGGTCGGTTTGGTCGCGGATTTCCTTTCCGCGGGCAAACAGAACAAAATCTGATGATCCAGGGTGTGGTTCGCTGGCGGGTTGCCTCTGCTGTGGGTGAGGTACAGGGGATACAGGTGCTGCAGGTGCTGGTGGTGTCTGTCTCCACTCCGGACAGTCAAATTTCATGAGTCCGGGCTGGCAGCAGTAGTGACAGGTGAACTCTCCAGGGGCTGCAGTCCTGGACGCAGCAGCTGCGCTGGGTGGCCTCTGTGGCTGACGGCTCCCAGGGGCGGGAGAGTCTGCCACAGTATTGGGCTGACCTCCTCTCCAGCTGGATGGTGCAGTTATGCGTGTGTCAGGCACCCGCATAGTTGCAAAGGTTTCAGCGAGGTCTGCAGCGACAGTTGCTGATGCAGGCTTGCGCTCAAGCAAAAACTGTCGTACATCAGCAGGGCAAATGTTCAGAAATTGTTCTAGGACTATCAAGTCCTCCAGGACATCATAAGACCCTTTGGTGAGGCCTAGAGTCCACTGGCGGAGTGTGGTGAGCAAGCTGCTGACCACATCTCGGTACGAATCGGAAGACTTTTTCTGCCAGGCCCTGAACTTTTTGCGATAGGCTTCTGGCGTCAGCTGGTATTTGGTAATGATAGCGTCTTTTATAGCAGCATAATCATTATCCTTTTCCGCAGGCAACTCTGCGAAAGCATCAAGCGCTTTGTAGCGCAGCAAAGGTGTCAGATGGCCCACTGGTCTTGGGACAGACGATACTGACGGCATGCTTTTTCAAAAGACCACAGAAACAAGTCAATGTCAGTGTCTTTTTCAATATCAGCAAATTTAAATTTTGCACTTACGGGTGGTGCAGCTCCTTCAGCAGGGAGGCTGGGCGAAGAACTCCGGCTGGCCTGTTGCACTTTTGCCATGTTTAGCTCATGCTGTCGTTGGCGCTCCCGTTCTCGCTCAGCGGCATCCCTCTCCGTGTGGCGTTCTTCAGCAGCTGAAGCGGGAACGCCAATCTGCAGCCTTGCGTTCTGCAGATTGGCGTTCCCGCTCCTCACGGGCTTCCATGTACTGCAGGTACTTGTCCAGGTCAGTCCCAATCAGCTGTCGTAATGCTTGCTGCATTAGCGGATCAGTACAAACGGACAGTCCAGTACTGGCCGGTTCCGGGCGAGTACTTTCAGAAACTCTGGGATTGGGGACCACACTGACAGCCTCCTGTGTAACTGTTGTCGCATTGCCTGCAGGTTGCTCAACCTCTGTACGCCTAGGATCTTCAGTCTCTGGTTCCCCTCGATTTGAGTTAGATGGGCTGTAATCCACTTCAGCGGACTCTCCCGGCTCCCGCAGTTGCTGGGTATCCCATTGAAACAAGTCCGTTACCAGGTCCTGGTGTTTCTTGCGGCCGACTTCAATGCCTCTCGCTTGGCAAAGAGTTTGCAGGTCCGCCAGGCACATTTGCTGGTAGTTCCCGGACATTTCCATGCCAAATAAAATAAATATTTTGGGGAGGGGTACTGGCTACACAGTCTCTCTGTATATATAAAAAAATATATTGCATTCCAGCTACACCAACGAATTAGTTCGTTTCTTGATAGCGCTAGTGCTATCTTAGATACTTTCAGCACAACACAGATCCCAACCACTGCCAAACACTGTCACAGGAGCCCTAGTGGTCGGAACGTGAAATGCCTTCCAAACGGTGCCAGCGCATGGATCGTGCGAACTCTGGTCGCAGTCAATGCGTAGGAACCGTTGGGAACTGGCCGCAGACAAACCAGAAGGGAGCCTGTGGGGTTAGGTAATTACACCTTTACACACTATTTCAGGGTATAACTGCCACCACCTCTGTTTTCTGAGACAGAGGAACTCGCTAACTGGTTATTTCTCGACCTGCAAATAAAAACGGTTAAACACACTCTATTCTGTCTAGATCTCAACAATAGTAGGGTCTCTTCAGAAGTCTGGTTCAGTTGTGCGGCTGATAAGCAGGGAAGCGGAACAGTGAATGACTTTGATGAAGTATTTTATTCACGGCAATATAAATAATTAATATATACAGTCAATTATTAAAATCAACAATTATTAAAACAGTAATAGCCAGTATGAAATAAAAAAGGGAGAAAATACTTAGGGTTTGTGGAAATATGTCCGTTCTGGGAAAACTTGTAGAGTTCCTTTTGTTCAGTTTCAGCAAAGTTTAAAATCCAAGCAACATGGAAAATGTCCTTTGTTCTATTCTGACAAGATGGCCGCCAACCACATGGTCCCCTGGCTGGCAGTGTGCTTTGTGAAGGTGGAATTTGGAGGACTCAGGGCCCGCCTGCTGGCCATGTGCTTTTGATGAAGCTGGTTTGGGGGTGTGGCAATGCCAGCCCCCTCTGAGTTACCCACCAATGACAGTTCATTCCCTCTGAGAGATTTTAGGGCTAAACTTATAAAATGCCGTAACTCATGAACGATACACGTTATATTTAGGGGGATAACAGATTCATACTTGTCGGAAAATACAGATTAATATGACATCAGACAGGGCAGCGGGTCAGGTTCCTGAGAAGATTCATACCTGGGTTGTAGGGGCCCCGGGCCCCTCTCGACTGGTATCAAGAGATTCAGCATGACCCTACGGATCCAATGATACTGCTCTCATAACTACCCTATTTACTGTATTCTGTAAATAGGCAAAAAATTATATAATACATTCATTTCTTCCTGGTAAGGCTGCAGCCAGGCTGTCTGGGGTCAAGCTGTGACTAGCTTCCTGGGATCTCCCTGTATGAAAAGGACCTTTTGGTTCCTTTAATTAACATCTGAATGTGAAATCGGCTTGGACAAGCTTTGAGTTTACACCTCTGGCTAACAGGTCACAGGCACCAGGTTTCATGAAAAGAACTCTGCTGCTTTTATGAAGACAGCTGAGACCCTCCAGGCTGGACTGCCTGGTATCCACAGACATGAGATTCTAATTCTACCCGCACAAGCGGCCTTTCCTGATTAATCAGGGAGGCACCTGGCGACGCAGATCTGCGTCGCTGGTCCTCCAGCTACCACTTTGCCGCCGCGCGGTATGAGTGTGCGGTAGGCAAGTGGTTAAAGTCTGAAAACCACTGCGCCTGTGTTGCTGTGTCCTTGCTCCTGCTGATGTCACCAGGAGCGTACTGCACAGGCATAGTATGGTCTGTGCCTGCGCAATACGCTCCTGGTGGCATCATCGGGAGAGGAGACACAGCAATGCAGGCGCAGTGGTTTTCTGACTTTAAAGTCTGAAAATCCAGAAGTGAACCAGAGGCGGGGCCGGAGCATCGGTGAGTAGCTGCGCGGGCACAGGACTGCGGGGGACCATTAGAAGCCCCGGGTAAGTTCAACTCATTTTCCCCCAACCGTGCCCCCCCCCTACAGTATTCCTTTAAAGGAATCATCAGCTAGATTCTGCTGCCCCCTTATATACTTACCCGGGGCTTCCTCCAGCCCCTTGCAGCCGACGTCCGATGCAGCATCTCCACTTGCAGCCGCCGGCGCGAGGTCCCCTCCGATGCAGAGGCCGGCCTTGAGGTCGTCCTTACTGTGCGTGCACGAGTGCCGCTGTCCATCAAGCCCCTGTTGCGCAGGCGTAGGGTCTGTGACGAAGTATTAGAGGCAGAGGATCAGCAGGACTGCCAGGGAACAGGTATTAGGAAATATGTCAGACTCCATATGTCTCTCACCTCGGGTTCCCTTTAAGTGATAGACTGATCCTCATCCTGCTCCTGGGCCCCATGGCAGCCGCCATGACTCTCGCTACACCCCTGGCTGTAGTCTGTAGCTTTGTTCCTGAATGCTTTGCGGCGGAGCTCCCCCTCCTCTACTCGCTTTTTTGAGAACATGAAAGTAAAATTGTGGTGGAGGTTTTGGCAATCGTTCAAAGCCGTTGCCGCACTCTGGAGAATGCAGCATTGGAGACCCGCGGAATCCCCCCCACCCCAGACGCAGGAGGAGTGGGCTGGGGGGGGGGGGGTGTTTGAGCGCCCTCAGATCAGCGCTTCTCAGCACAAGGAGTCTGGCATGGAGACTGGAGCGACGCGCTGTTTGGCCTTCAATAAGTGGGCGTGGCTGACTTGTGGGCTCGCCACAATTCACTTGGATGACCTATAATTTTCATTTTCTTACAGTGATAACTAAAATGTACCCTCGTATCCACACTGAGCTCTGTAATCGCATTAGATTTGTATCGGGCAAAAAAGTGTCCCTACATCAGGCGACTTGGCGGGCGATGGACCATCTGATTCCATTATTATAATCAGACTAGTCTACCTATGCCTGTTATAAAAAACTGGCTCTAGGTAGTGATACCACCGCATGTTAGTGCACATGAGTGCACACGCCTCTCCGGCTCCCTGGCCCGTCCTCCTGTCCCAACGGTTGTCTGTGTTGCGCACATGCGCAGTACAAAAAACCCACAGACACACAGCCATGAGGAGGATGACGCAGGGACACATGCGTTTTATTGTATAGGATGGGATGACAATCTATGCCCCCAAGAGCATGCCTGATCGAAGATGTGACCAATTTTGTGCTGAAATTGGTCAAATGTATCGCTTGGACAGGCTGCAAGATGTAGCGCTGGGGGTGCTCTGTCTGCATAAACACCCCCCACGTGGTTGCCTGTTTAACATGGGTGCGTGTGTAACGTCCAAGTGTACGTTGGCAACCACATGGGACGCGTGTATGTAGATGGAGCCCAGAGCCAGTGAAGATCAGGTAAAGTATACCGGGGGACACTTTACATTGGGGGGACAGTGTGGGGGGCAGCGATGTGGTGTCACAAGGCCAATACCCAAGTCATCTCATGCTGAAATCGATTGTGAATTCATCTGTAGAGTATGAACAGGCAACAGATCTCTCTCCAATCAGATTGAGAGAGAAATCTGTCCCTTGGTCGATATACCCATCCTGATGTATGGGCACCTTAACTGACTGTGATTAGCATGCGTAGAAGTGGCAACCCCCACCCCTCTTTCGATCCCAGGCAGATTCGGTCATCTACAACCGCCCCCCCCCCCCCCCAAAAAAAGTCAGATTGACCAAATTTTGACCAATGGAAGATCTCTGTTGATTGGGTGGCATAGCAGAAATGGTAGTTAATCAATGGCCGATAGCGGCGCACTGCATGGACTCTATGGGCTTGATTCAATAAACCATGATAACTCAAATACTACGCCTTATCAAAGATATCACACCTTATCAGAGTAGCATAGTGAGCGCTACGAACCTGCAGGGGCTCAGGGCAGGACGAGTGCCATTGGCAATAGCACTCGCTACGCTACTCTAAAGCCCAATCTACACGATACGATTCTTTATATGACTCGATTACGATTCTATTTACGATCCGATTCAATCCGACATGTCCGATCAGGATTCGATTGCAAGTGCAAAACAATGGCAAATCGAGTTGAATCGAATTGAATCTTGATCGGACATGTCAGTTTTAATCGGATCGTCAATAGAATCGTAATCTAATCAATAAAGAATCGTATCGTGTAGATTGGGCTTAAGGTGTGATATCCTTGATCAGGTGTGATATTTGAGTTATCACGGTTTAGTGATAGCCCATAGAGTCCATGCAGTGCGCCGCTATCGGCCATCGATTAACTTCCATTTCTGCCTTGCCACCCAATCGATGGCCGATAGCGGTACACTGCATGGACTCTATGGGCTATCACTAAACCGTGATAGCTCAAACATATCACACCTTATCAGAGTAGCATAGCGAGTGCTACGAGCCTTATGCCTGCAAATTGGCAATGGCACTCGTCCTGCCCTGAGCCCCTGCGGGTTCGTAGTGCTCGCGGTGCTACTCTGATAAGGTGTGATATCTTTGATAAGGAGTGATATTTGAGTTATAACGATTTAGTGAATCACGCCCTATGTGTGGTAGGAATCTGTTCTGATCATAGGGGAATCGATTGATTTGCCACATCAGGCAGCAATCAATAAGTGTGTGGCCAGTTTTACTAAAGATCAGCTGATCTTCTGCTGCACCGGAACTGCACAGGAGGACGGCGAGCGTCGCGGTTTAAAAAACGACAGAAAAATGTCCTCCACCGCGTCACACGTTAAAGAGACACTGAAGCGGAAAAAAAATGATGATATTATGATTTGTATGTGTAGTACAGCTAAGAAATAAAACATTAAGATCAGATACATCAGTCTAATTGTTTCCAGTACAGGAAGAGTTAAGAAACTCCAGTTGTTATCTCTATGCAAAAAAGCCATTAAGCTCTACGACTTTGAAAGTCGTGGAGAGGGCTGTTATCTGACTTTTATTATCTCAACTGTTCCTGGACTATTTACTTTTCCTCTGCCAGAGGAGAGGTCATTACTTCACAGACTGCTCTGAAAGAATCATTTTGAATGCTGAGTGTTGTGTAATCTGCACATATTATAGAATGATGCAATGTTAGAAAAAACACTATATACCTGAAAATAAAAATATGAGAATATTTTCTTTGCTGCTAAACTTCTAGTAATTATTCATAGTACACAACCAATTCACTATATCATATTTTTTTTTTCGCTTTAGTGTCTCTTTAAATGCCAGACTTTTTGAGAGAACCCTATAGAGCATCGATGAAGCCTCAAGCGTTGCATTGCAGAGCTAAGAGGCCAGCGATTTTTATTTATTTTTTTTTTTTTTCCCCACTAGAGTATTACTCTTCGCATACGTTTTCCCGTATGCAAATTGTCATGTTTTTATGCACGTTTTAATGCGCATGCGTCTAACAGTTCATGGGAAACTGATGCACGGTGCAAGAATCTGCAGCATGCAAAAAAAAAAAATTTCTGCATCGCACCGCATGCGAAAATTTCACATTCAATGAAAATTACTCCATTGACATGAATTGGTTTCATTTTTAATGAGAAAAATTTAATTGTGAATTCATACTTAGCGGAAACAGGCCCTAAATGTTTTTCTGTATCTCAGAAATGTCATTATATGACCTTGATTAAAGGACACCCGAGGTGACATGTGCCACGATGAGATAGACATGTGTATGTACAGTGCCTAGCACACAAACAACTAGGCTGTGTTCCTTTTTTTTCTTTCTCTGTCTGAAAGAGTTAAATATCAGGTATATAAGTGGCTGACTCAGTCCTGAAGTGACTACAGTGTGACCCTCACTGATCAGAAATTCCAGCTATAAAACACTTTCCTAGCAGAAAATTTCTTCTGAGAGCATTAAAGAGATAAAAATGGTCAATAGTACATAGCTTTTAGCTCTAGTATACTTCAATGAATGCGTCCTTGAGCAAAAACAATAAAACAGGTAGACCCTAAAATAAAACGGTGGAACATCTGTGGAAGTCATTTTTAGGAGAAGGAAGATGGATACAATAATTTATTTCATTAGTTTATTTTAGCATTGGGTGTCCTTTAAGTAGCCCTAGGGGTCTTCAGTGCTAACCAGTGCTCCAAAATCCCCCCCCCCCTCCCCCTCCCCTTCTCTTTCCACAACTGACCGTTGCTTCTTTTACTTTGTCCTGTGCATAAGGGAGTCCTGCCCAAAGACACCTTACTGAATAGGTACTAACTTCAGCCAGGGTTTGAACCCTGGACTGGTCTCCTATGTCATAGGTGGAGCCCTTAACCAGTACACTATCCATGAGAGAACTCATCAGGAGCGAATATATGCCAGGCTGTTTCTCTGACTTGATCCATTGTGAGGCTGTTGTCTGGGTCAGGAGAGATAATGAGTGTAGCCATTACTGGACTACACTGAAAGAAGTACTGTCCCATTTCTGGAACTGTAGCTAGTCTTATGTTTTCACAAAACTAAGAAATTATACTATGGTGGAATGATCAGGTCTAGAACATTGATAAGAAACAGAACTTTGATTCTTTGTAAACCTCTTTTGATGTTTACTTCTCCTCTTTTATTCCAGGTTGACGACTCGGTTGTTGCCCAGAACATGCACGAAACCATCTTGGAAGCCATGAAGTCGCTAAGCGAAGAGTTTCGTCCACGCACCAAGAGTCAGTCGCTCTCCTCTACGCCCATTACTGTCCCATCCAGACGCCACCTACCAAATCCTCCGCCACCCAGTCAGGTGGGATTGTCACGTCGCTCCAGAATTGAGGTTTCAGTGGACAGCTCTCCAGCTCCTAAGCCTCATTCCTTACCTCGGGATCACAGCCCACGTTCTCCTGAGGAAGAAGAGGAGAAGCGAGGAAGAATGGAAGCCGCTCAACCTTCAGGGGACTATGGCTCCACTTCGTCAGACGAGTATGGCTCAAGTCCAAGCATGTTTGAGGCATCTGTCTTTCTACCGCCATCTCCTGTAGCAGCAGAAACCAACTACATCTCCATGAGCCACCTCGGGAGGAGATCCCTTGCTCTGGACCTTACTTCGGCACCCATCACACCTAATGATGAAGATGGAGGAAAGGCTATGAAAGTGGAACATGAAGACAATTATGCAATGATGGGAAAATGTGAACCTCGGCAAGAGACTGGCTATATGCCCATGCTCCCCAGTGCTCGATCTCAAGATTACATGCCCATGACGCCAAACAGCATCTCACCACCAGCCCCTATAGAACTGGCTGGTTATGTCCTGATGTCACCGCTGGGCAGCTGCTCCCCAGAGCAAGACAGAACCAGCTGGCCACATTCTGGAGATATGTCGGTGGGCAGTGCTGATAGCCAAGCTTCAGATTACATGAACATGTGGCCATTAAGCCGCTCAGCTTCCAGCACTCCTCCACCGTTGGAGAAATCGCTGAACTTAAGCAACGGGATTTCAAGAATTCCCGCCTCCTACCGTTCACTTCCTCGTTCCTATAAACTGGACCCAGCACCCCCTGCCCGGAATTCCTGCTCTTCTTCCTCTGACAGCCTTGATGAACTCAGTTGTGGAAGGATCCGCAGGCCACTCAGTGTATCTGTGGACACTTGGAGGGCAAACACTTTGCCAGGCAACTACCGTAGACCACCTAGTCCCGGGGAATATGTCAGCATCCACTTCAGGCCCAAATTGGAGAAAACTAGGAAGCTGGCCGATGTTGCTCTGGTGGAATACATCCCTATGGAAACGCAGAAACAACCAATGGCTAATGGAGACTACACCAAAATGGTCTTTGAGCCAGAAAACCGACAACTAAAAGAGGCTCCCAGCCACACGGCTGAGAAAGCTTCACGGACACTTTGCGAGAACCTGGCAGAACTCCTCTCTGCCTCAGATGTGAACTCCAGGCCTCCTCCTAAAAAGGTTTCAAGGTCTGCCTCAACCACAGACAAAAAGCCATCACCGGAAAAGGACTTCTGGCCAATGGCGGCCTGTGAGAAGATGTTCCGGCCTATAGTGCCTGCAGAAGACAAACTGAGCCATAGTGTCAAGGTGCCACCGGAACCCCAGGCAGACAATGCGTTGGGTCAGGTAGATAAGAGCGCAGCAGTACGGCCCTCTGAAGACCAGGAACTGAGGGTTCTATCAGATTCTGTATCCGGCTGTAGTCTTCACCAGAACCAAGATCGTACCAAGTTTGTGAGAGCTGATAATCCAGGCCGCATTAGACACTGCTCCGACAACGTGTCCCTCAATTCTGTTACCTCTTGCAATGGAAACCGGGGCCCAGCGGAGGAGTCTGGATTAAATTATATTGATCTTGACCTTGCAAAAGATATTGGTATCAATCCCCCAACTACGTTTCTGGTGGGTGCAGCTGTGCCACAGACGGTGAAAACTGGAACGCTGGGAGGCAATCCGTGCATCAACACCTATGCCAGCATCGACTTCCAGATGTCTGGAGAGCTCAGAAGAGGCAGCAGAGATGGAACAGGTACAGTCCATGGCTGTCTCTCTTGTGTGATGGTTCATGAAAAGCGAAGAGATGCAGGATGGGATGGGGATGCAAAGACAGCGGTGTGTGAGGGCTCAGTACAGGAATAGTCGATCTAAAAAAAGGTGGCCACTAATGATCCAATCTTTTTCATGCAATTTTACCATATCTATGTAGTAGAAGGGTAAATTAGGTGAATATGTTGAATGGATCATTTTGGCAAATCCATTATATTACATACAAATGGTAAGATTGGATGAAAAAGATTGGATCATTGGTGGCCACTGCTATGGTACCCATATATGGTACAATATTTTCTTTTCTTTTCTTTTTTTTTCTCGGTTAGATCATTTTATTCAGTTACTCCATTAGAAGCAAAGAATTGCATAGTTGTTTGAGGTACCATACAGCAACGTTTGACTTCTGAGAAAATCCGGGAAAAAAAATAATCAAATAAGTAAGATCTTTATTTTTTCCAACATGTCCGATCGGATTTTTATTGAAAAAAAAAAATAGGATAGTCGCTTGTTTTTCTTGATGAAAAAGATTCTTTTCGACTTTTTCATTTTGATTCAATTATTTTGGTCGAACATACCATTTGAAAATCAAACCTTTTTATTGTTGTGTATGGGCACCATCAGATCAAGCTATTTTTTTGTGGATAGGAAGTTTTTGTTTCTCAGTTTGAGATTGAGTTTGGATTGCTCTCCATGTCGGCAGATACAGTGAAGACCGTTTACATAAGATTTGTGTGGGGTGTTGTGGAGGGCACAGTGGGTCTTTATGCTGCTGTAGGCGGGGGATGGGGTGGTCTCTGGCGGAGTCCAGCCTGTGCTAAGCTTTGACTAGCTGCCACATGTAAGATAACTAGTTCTGTACTGGAGTTCAGCTGAGTGCAGCGGGACTGGCTGTCCTGTTCAGGGAGGATTGGGCAATGTGTCTGTGTATTCAGTGTCTCCTGCTGACTCAGGAGTACTGTGGCTGCTTAATGCAAGGTGGAAATATCAAAGGTTATTTCTACAGCCACAACCCCATCAGCAGGGCGATAGTCTATATTCTGCATAAATATACAGTTATTCGTGTACCAGATTCATGGGAACACAAAAACCACTGCAGGGAGATCTCACCATTGTGGGAGGGAAGGAGATGCAAACCACTGCAGGGAGATCTCACCATTGTGGGAGGGGAGGAGACACAAACTACTGCAGGGAGATATCACCATTGTGGGAGGGGAGGAGACACAAACCACTGCAGGAAGATCTCACCATTGTGGGAGGGAAGGAGACACAAACCACTGCAGGGAAGTATCACCATTGTGGGAGGGGAGGAAACACAAACCACTGCAGGGAGATCTCAGCATTGTCGGAGTGGAGGAGACACAAACTACTGCAGGAGAGATCACCATTGTGGGAGGGGAGGAGACACAAACTACTGCAAGGAGATCTCACCATTGTGGAAGGGGAGGAAACACAAACCACTGCAGGGAGATCTCCGCATTGTGGGAGGGGAGAAGACACAAACTACTACAGGGGGAGATCTTACCATTGTGGGAGGGGAGGAGACACAAACCACTGCAGGGAGATCTCTGCATTCTGGAAGAGGAGGAGACACAAACCACTGCAGGAGATCTGTCAGGGTTAGGCTGGTGCATGGACACAGCTGCTGCTGGTGGGTGGGGTGGGTTGTATTGTCAGTATGGCATGGTGGTGGTGTGCAGGGACACAGCTGCTGAAGGTGGGTGGGGTGGAATGTATCGTCAGTATGGCGTGGTGGTGGTGTGCAGGACAGAGCTGCTGCAGGTGGGTAGGGCGAGTTGTATGGTCAGTATGGCATGGTGGTGGTGTGCAGGGACACAGCTGCTGTAGGTGGTTTGGAGGGGTTGTATCGTCAGTATGGCGTGGTGGTGGTGTGCAGGGACACAGCTGCTGTAGGTGGTTTGGAGGGGTTGTATCGTCAGTATGGCGTGGTGGTGGGTGTGCAGGGACACAGCTGCTGCAGGTGGGTGGGACGGGTTGTATGGTCAGTATGGCATGGTGGTGGTGTGCAGGGACAGAGCTGCTGCAGGTGGGTAGGGCGGGTTGTATGGTCAGTATGGGTTGGTGGTGGTGTGCAGGGACACAGCTGCTGCAGGTGGGTGGGGTGGGTTGTATGGTCAGTATGGCGTGGTGGTGGTGTGCAGGGACAGAGCTGCTGCAGGTGGGTAGGGCGGGTTGTATGGTCAGTATGGGTTGGTGGTGGTGTGCAGGGACACAGCTGATACAGGTGGGTGGGGGCGGGTTGTATGTTCAGTATGGCGTGGTGGTGTGCAGGGACAGAGCTGCTGCAGGTGGTTGGGGCGGGTTGTATGGTCAGTATGGGTTGGTGGTGGTGTGCAGGGACAGAGCTGCTGCAGGTGGGTAGGGCGGGTTGTATGGTCAGTATGGGTTGGTGGTGGTGTGCAGGGACACAGCTGCTGCAGGTGGGTGGGGTGGGTTGTATGGTCAGTATGGCGTGGTGGTGGTGTGCAGGGACAGAGCTGCTGCAGGTGGATGGGACGGGTTGTATGGTCAGTATGGCGTGGTGGTGGTGTGCAGGGACACAGCTGCTGCAGGTGGGTGGGGCGGGTTGTATGGTCAGTATGGCGTGGTGGTGGTGTGCAGGGACACAGCTGCTGCAGGTGGGTGGGGCGGGTTGTATCGTCAGTATGGGTTGGTGGTAGTGTGCAGGCACACAGCTGCTGCAGGTGGGTGGGGCGGGTTCGATCGTCAGTCTGACGTGGCGTTGGTGTTGCAGGCACCTTGCTGACCAGCTATATTTAGACTCAGTCTCCCTCTCTGATCAGACGGTATTATGATGAGCAAATATTTGCGCACAGAGCTTGCATGTTGGAAACGGTCGCAGCGTCACGCAAGGCTGCCATAAGCCGCCAACATCTGCCGGACACTTAGTTCCTTCTGTTTCATTTGTATTTGTTTTTACACTTACAGTATATTTCATTCCACCAGCTTTGTATAAGGCTGTATTGTGCGGACACTGATCTACTCACCCCTAATGTTCTGGCCTTATCTGCGGGCTCATGGCGCTGACTGTGACTGGCAGAATCTGACGTTAACCCTTTTTATCCTAAATATTGGGGTTTGGGGCAGAACTTTTTGTTCCCACCCGATGCCATTGTGATCCGATTTTACCAATTGCAAATATACGTCCTGCTGCAGTTTTTTGAGAATTTGTGTAGAAAATGGTGAAATACAGAGCAAGTGTGTGTGTTTTTTGTTATTTTCTTGTTTGTTTTTTTCCAGTTCAGGATAGTCTTGATTTGTTAGAAAGGTAAAAGTCGTCAGAGTGAGCATGTACATAATGCTACGTACACACATGCGACAACGATCGTTCGTTGAGAATGACGAACGAGCTTTTAATTGATGAAAGAACGACCTGAGTAAAGTTAGTTTTTAATGTGTGCAACGATCTGATCGTTAGAACGAACGTTACATCACGTAAAGCAACTATTGCGCCTGCGCATAAAAATGAGAAGTTTCAGGGAGAAATAGTGAAATGCGCATGTCAAGCCTAGTACGAACCACCGTTTCCAACGATGTACTACTTTTGCAAATGATCGTCGTTGGTTAAAATCCGCCGAGACAGAACTTTCTTTTGTAGCGATTTGGCTCGTTCGTCGTTTGCCTTAATAGTCGGTGGTTCGTTTTTTGTAACGATCGTCGTTAGTAAAGATCGGGAACGATCGTTACAAACGACTATAGTCGCATGTGTGTACGCACCTTAAGACAAGAATTGTTGGTGTGGGCGTGTCCATAAGACAGGAATTGTTGGTGTGGGCGTGTCCATAAGACAGGAATTGTTGGTGTGGGGCGTGTCCGTAAGACAGGAATTGTTGGTGTGGGCGTGTCCGTAAGACAGGAATTGTTGGTGTGGGCGTGTCCGTAAGACAGGAATTGTTGGTGTGGGCGTGTCCGTAAGACAGGAATTGTTGGTGTGGGCGTGTCCGTAAGACAGGAATTGTTGGTGTGGGCGTGTCCGTAAGACAGGAATTGTTGGTGTGGGCGTGTCCGTAAGACAGGAATTGTTGGTGTTGGGCGTGTCCGTAAGACAGGAATTGTTGGTGTGGGCGTGTCCGTAAGACAGGAATTGTTGGTGTGGGCGTGTCCGTAAGACAGGAATTGTTGGTGTGGGCGTGTCCATAAGACAGAAATTGTCGAGGGGGTGTGTCCGTAAAACTGGAATTGTCAGCGAGGGCGACATACACGAATTGTCAGCGAGGGCGACATACACGAGTCGACTCGTGTATGCCCAGCATTATGGACACGCCCTCACTGACAATCCCTGTCTGATGGACACGCCCTCGCTGACAATTCCAGTTTTACGGACACACCCCCCTCGATTAGCCGCCGGATCGATTCCCGCTCGTCCCCCGCCGGAGCGCCTTATCTTCCGCTCGATTTCCCGCTATTGTCCGTATGCGGGGATCGAGCGGGGTATCGATCTGGCGGGTCATCGGACCTGTCGGAATTATCAATCGACCCATCATGCCCAGCATTAGACAGGGATTGCCAGTGGGGGCTTGTCCGTTATGCTGGGAATACACGGTTAGATAGTTTCTTATCAATCAAGC
>NW_027152662.1:7500-38194 GCF_040937935.1 Hyperolius riggenbachi
AAACAATTGGATCTGAAACTGCTAATTTTTTCAGATATGTGAACCATGGCCTCTTCGGCCAAAGTGGAGCTATTAGGATTACTCGGGCCTGATCCTGGACAATCTTCTTTATCACTCTTGATAAAAGTGGTATTGGCGGAAAGGCATACATCCTCGCAATCCCCCAATCCACCGTAAAGGCGTCCAACTTCCATGGGAGATCCTTTGGAAACAGAGCACAGAACTGATGACACTTTGCATTTCCCCTTCTTGCAAAAAGGTCTACTTCGGGATATCCCCACTGTAATGCCACCTGGTGGAATATCTCCTGATCCAGAGACCACTCGTTCGGATCCAGTTTTTTTCTGCTTAGGTAATCTGCCACCTGGTTCGATGTACCCTTCAAGTGTATTGCTGTTAGAGATCTGAGATTCTTTTCTGCCCAAAAAAGGATTTTCGCTGTCGTTTCCCATAAGCTTTGACTCCTCGTGCCTCCCTGCCTGTTTAAGAAGGCTACCACACTCCTGTTGTCTGTCTCTATTTTGACATGGCAGTCTGTGATCTGATGGTTGAAATGACACAATGCTTGCCATACTGCTTCCAGTTCTCTGCTGTTTGAAGATTGTGACCTCTCTGCAACACTCCATTTCCCCTGAGCTGGTTGAGAGTTGAAGTGGGCTCCCCAACCCCACAAGCTGGCATCGGTTGTAATTGTAACTTGTTGTGGATAATTCCACAGACGACCTGGGGAAAGGTGTACTGCTTTCTGCCACCACAGAAGAGAGGCCTTTATATTCTGTGGAATGATGAGCTTTTTGTCTAGAGACGCTAGAGACCTGTTCCATGACCTTAGAATCCACGACTGGAGAAATCTTGAGTGGAACTGGCCCCATTGTACTGCCGGGAAGGAGGAAGTCAGAATGCCTAGCACTGCCATAGCTTTCCTTAAAGATATGCTCCTTGATTTCTGAAAAGACAAAACATTATTAAAAATAGTATTGATCTTCCTATCAGGTAAAAACAATCTTTCTTCTCTGGTGGAAATACAGAAACCCAGGAATTCTAGTCGCTGAGAAGGGTTTAGGGAAGATTTATTCCAATTAATTATCCACCCTAGGTCCCGGAGAAGGCATATAGTTTTAGAAAGCTGAGAACTAACAGAGCTGGCGGAAGCACCCCATAATAGGAAATCGTCTAGGTAACCAACAATATTAACCCCCTCTAACCTAAGAAGGGCTAAAATTTCAGCTGTAACCTTAGTAAATAACCATGGAGCTGAAGATAATCCAAAAGGTAAGGCAATAAATTGAAAGTGTCTTACCTTCCCTTCCATCCACACGGCAAACCTCAGATACTGTTGAGAAGAGAGGTGGATTGGTAGATGTAGGTAAGCATCCTTTAAGTCTATGGTTGCTAAATAATCGTTGCTCTGTAAGAGATGAATCACAGATCGAATGTTGTCCATTCTGAACTTTCTGTATTTTACAATTAGATTCAGAGTCTTTAGATTTAGAATAAATCGATAATCCCCCTGAGGTTTTTTTACCAGAAAGACTGGGGAGTAAAACCCCTGTTCCCTTTGAACTCTTGGAACCTCTCGTATTACTCTTTTTTGAAGGAGTGACCTCACTTCTGCTTGGAGTGCAATTCTTATGGATTGATTTCTTGGGCAAGGAGTTAGGACAAAGTTGTGAGGGGGGGGTTGAGTGAATTCTATTCTGTAACCTTCTAGCACGATATTTAGTAGCCACTGGTTCTGAAGAAGTTGTTGCCATTTTTCGAAAAAATGTGACACTCTCCCCCCCACCGGAATGATGGCGTCATTGTTTGTCTGTCTTTTTGGCACTAGTGGTGCCAAAACACGTTTTTTGTTGTCTATAAGGGGCCCATCTCTTATTTCTGGAAGACTTGTTTTCCGGCTCATTTTTTGAGGGGGCCCGAAATGGCCGTTTATTCTGAAATGGCCGCTTCCTAGGAAAATTTTTCTTACTGTCTGCTGTACGATCTAGAGTGTCATCCAATCTAGACCCAAACAAAAGCTTTCCTTCACAAGGGATACCACAAAGTTTAGATTTGGACGAGATATCTCCGTTCCAGGTCTTAACCCATACACCCCTTCTAGCAGAGTTAACTAACGCTGTGGTCCTAGCAGTCAGCTTTACGGTATCATCCGACGCATCAACCATATAATTAGATGCATTCATAATTTTTGGGAAGTCCCCGAGCATTTCTTCTCTAGAGGCTCCATTAGCGATTTTAAATTGTAAGTCTGAAAGCCATGTTTTTAAGGATCTACTAACTGCTGTAGATGCTATTGCTGGTTTGAAGGTTAATGAGGAAGATTCCCAGGCTCGCCTCAAAACGTTATCCATCTTTTTATCTATCGGGTCTTTAAGATTCCCGAAATCCTCAAACAATAAGTCAGATCTTCTAGACACCCTAGAAAAAGATGGATCCAGCTTTGGCGGAGGACCCCAGCATTCCTGGTCTTCAGGAGAAAAGGGATAACGCCTGGATAAGGACTTAGGCCAAAAGGCCCGCTTCTCAGGATTATCCCATTCCTTCTTAATCATAGTTTTTAAAGTAGAATGGACCGGAATATAATGTGACTGGGGGTCCGCCAAACCTTCATACATCTGATCCAGGGGAGTTAATGGTTTCTGTTCAGATTTTATGCCCATAATTTCATGCATGGAGGACAAAAGGTCCTTCATTAAGTCAGGGGAAAAGGCAAACTTCTGAGGCCTATCTGTACCCTCTATTCCTTCCCCTTCAGGTATCTCCTCTAATTCAGAAATTTCTCCTTCTGAAAGTTCTGAACCTTCTGCATCACTATCTCTATTACCGCTTGCCCCTGCCGGCTCTGTATGCGGAGTTGGGACTAGAGGATGTGCAGCATTGATATTGGGCACAATAGGAAGCATACTGCTGGGGCCAGGCATATCCGCAGAGCTAGGAGCTGTGGTTTGAGCCGAAATAGCAGAATCCTTAATTTCCTTAATGGCAGTAGACATTTCTGCCCTCATCCAGCCCATCAGATCCTTAAATATAACCGGGGATTCATCCTTTACTAGCTTATTAGTACAGTCCTGACAAAGCTTCTTTGAAGATGAGGATGACAAACGACTAAAACAAATGGCACATTTCTTCCCAGATTTGCTAGACCCACTGGATCCATGACTAGATTGCCCAGTAGCTGCTTTATCCGTTTTGTCATGTTTTTCATGTTTTTCAGGCTATAAAAAACAAATAGACAAATACTTCCATTAGTATCCCATATATATATATATATCTTGGGCAGGCCTGGCAGACTGCGCAGGAGCTGACCCAGCTGCGTCCTCCATGCTCACAAACAAACAGAGAGAGAAAGGGATCTTTTAGCATATATAACCCTGAGGGTTCTGACATCACCTGAGGGGCGGACCTGCTGCTTTACATAATTAATGATCCTTAGCGCCCAGCTGCGGCACCTGCCGACAACAAACATTGCCCCCAATAAAATACCTGAGTGAATCAGCTGCAGCTGATTCACCATCACCGCCGCAGCCCCTGCCGCGTCTTCTGAGTCACGCTGGACGCACTTGCGTGACTACTTCCGGGTTGACCCGGAACTTCCTCCTTCGCGCGCATGCGCGTATATGTCTGCTGCCTCCGTCGGAGAAGCCTCCCACACGCTGCAGGACTCTGGCTGTTTCACTGCACAGCTTGTTTCCTAGAGTCCTGCTAGCCGCTGCCCCCGAACGCCTGCCGTGGATAGCACCCTGGAGACCTCTCCCTCCGCATCCCGTCCGGGACAGGAAACTGAACTGAGGCTTTAGGGTAGGTTACTCTTACTTATACTGCTGCCTATCTGTTATGCAAATCTTTTATCTTGCAGTTCCTGTCCACGGTGGGGAGGGAGACAGGTCTCATCCAGGGGTGCTGTCCAATGACGTTCTGGGAAATATATATATATATATGCATATACATACATACATACATACATACACACACACACACACACACACATACATGCATATACAATACACACACACTGTGAAATATATGACAGATACAGAATATAATGTGTTATGATTATGCCAAATACAATTGTACCCTCATAAAAAAAATTTATATTTAGATGCATGTGGACAAAAAGCTGCACCCGTCATAAGTCAAGCGAGTATGCATATCTTTAGCCTTTTAAATTTACAGAGCCCTATAATTCAATGTATATAACATCGTGTCTGCAATCATGAATTTACAGCTACAAGCTTACATACCGCATTTCACTCCAGAACAACATGTAACTGTATTTTACCCAATTTAAAGCGCCATTTTCTCAAGAAAGCAATAAGTGCATGCAGAACATTACATGGTTCTACAAAAAGGAAGAAACTTTTTGTAGAATCATGAAATGTTCTGCATGCCCTCTCAATGCATCAAGTATAAAGAGGAACTCCAACCTAAACAAACATATTGTCATTAAGTTACATTAGTTATGTTAATTAAAATAGATAGGTAATATAATCTCTTACCCACCCTGTTTTAAAAGAACAGGCAAATGTTTGATTTCATGAGGGCAGCCATCTTTTTGGTTGAAAGGAGGTGACAAGGAGCATGAGACACAGTTCCCAACTGTCCTGTGTGCTGATCACCCCTCCCAGTTGCTAGGCAACGTGAACAACAACATAGGAAATCTCATCATGCTTTGCACAGCATCAGGGAAAAACCGCCCGGCAAGTTTTCTTTGATGGGTGGAACTTAGCTAAAGATGCAGCTAAAAATGATGCTTTGGTAAGAAAAACAAAGTTCTGATGCTGTGAAACTGTTAAAGAAACACCAGGCTTTTCAGTTCTGCTGAGTAGATTTTTAGTCCGGAGGTTCACTTTAAGATAAGAGTCTGGAAAAATAGCTTATAAACTTCTTTATAACCATCTATATTATTTAGGAGGATGAAACAGAGTAGTGGATAAAGTACGGTACCCCTGAAGCATTGTGAAAAAAAAGAGGAAAACCTCTGGATGGTCCCAAGGATTCCCGGATCCTCCTACAGCCCCCCATTCCAGGCATGGCCTTGGGCGCTGAGAAATCAGAAGGGCGGCAGGACTTGGGAGAGATAAGAGGCTGCATGTCAGAATAAATCATCTCTCCTGCTCCGAAGAACTTTTGTTTGTTTCAAAATCAGCACCCTAAACAACTCCTAAAGCTTGGTACACACCATGCAATGTTCTGTTCATATTTCAGTGAGTGATCAGATCGATATTCAGATCCGGCATTGTTTGAAAATGGGAGAAAGCCAGCATACACGAGTCTGCGATCCTCCCGAATTCCAAACAGATTTCAGATCATTTTTTTTATTGGATTTCAGTCAAAAATGAATCAAAAGGAGATACAGATGAAATAAATGATAGCCAGTAGGCTGTATATTGTTTGTCCAACCCAGTCATTTTGTCAATCGGAAGTAAGATGTGTAGTGAAAATTGCATGGTGTGCCTCAGGTTTAAGACAAGACACAGAACATTTATATTTCACCAGAATTGCAGCCACTACTGGTGCACGCTCTATAGGGAGCAGCAGGGAGTCTTGTCCAAGGACTCCTTACTGAATAGGTGCTGGCTTACTGAACAGGAGGAGCCAAGATTCAAACCCTGGTTTCCTGTACCAGAGGCAGAGCCCTTAAAGGGACGAGTAAATACAAAAATGTTATACATACCTGGGACTTCCTCCAGCCTGATCGCTCCCTCGCCGCCGTCCTCACACTTCTACATCTTCGGTAATGGGTCCTGTCATTTCGGCCAGTTTCGGCTAGTCGGTACATACACAGTGCGCTCCTCCGTCTCGCTCCAATAGCTGGGTGCGTTCTACGCCTAAACAGAACTACTGCAAAGGGGCAGAACGCTCACAGCCATGGGAGCGAGACGGAGGAGGACACTACACATGCGACGACTGGCCACAGCTGGACAGAATGACAGGACCCATTACCGAAGATGCAGAAGGCTGAGGACGGCGGCGAGAGAGCGATAAGGCCGGAGGGGGCTGGAGGAAGCCCCAGGTATGAATAAAAAATGTTTAGATTTACTCATTTCTTGTACACTTTAAGTACACTATCGAGCCACTGTAGGGGCCCATCCAAAAACCGCACCGGTGATTTTACAGCGATTATTGCAGTAAAATCACTGTACACTCTCGCAATTTTTGAGCACTTTTTAAGCACTATTGCTCTACAATTGCGGCAAAATGCTACAGGCACCGCTTTTTGCAATTGCTGCTAATAGCGAATCGCCCGTGATTGGCGGCAATCGCGGCAGTGAGATCACTGCCATTAAATTAGTATTGCACTAGCGCTAATCGCCCACTAATTGCCGTAGTGTGAATGAGCCCTAAGAAACACTAAATAAAACATAAACAAATAATAATTACCCGTTATACGGCCGATGGTTCCATTGTACATTTTTCCCACAAAGCCAGAAATGTGTGCGCCGAGGCTGACGCCTATCATATAAATCGACTGTAGCGATCCTCCTTGTTCCTGCAATACATAAATATTCAGTGTCAGTTCTAGCGACATTTTATAGAGACTTCCCTGTTATTATTATTATGGATTTATAAAGCACCAGCATATTCCACGGCGCTGTACAAAGAAACAAACATGGTGTACAAAGTAATACAGACAATGGTATACAGTACACCAATATACAAGATACAGACTTAGTACAAAATACAGAATTGGTACAAAATGCTGAACTGGAAATTACAGTGACAAAAGTAACACGATGAATGAAATGTATAACAAATTTCAAGACACAAAGGGTGAGAGAGCCCTGCCCTTGCGAGCTTATCTAAATCTAAAGTAACAAGTGCTGCCACAAAACCTCTCCGTGACTATGGCCACCATTGTCCACCCCCCATGGTGACTGTGACCACCTATTCCTTTTCTCTCTGTAATCCTGCCACTTGCCACAATGCACACGTTGAGAACCCAATGTAATGAGGGGGATGCGATTGAAACAACAAGTCAAACCATTCAAAAGGGGTGAGGGGTGTAGCAATAGCCATAGCAGCTGTTATGGGGCCCCGGAGCATAGGGGGCCCAGGTGGTACTTAAAGCGGATCTGAGATGAAAAATTAACTATAACAAGTAACTTGTCTATATATCTTATCTAAAGTTTAGATAGTTTACACAGCAAATCTAGCTGCAAGCAGCTTCAACAGTTTATTATTAATTATTCCTGTGATACAATGAGAGCAGCCATGTTATGTTTGTCACATTACACACAGGCAAGCTGATTTGCATCTCCAGCCTTCAGCCTGTGAAAACTTCACTCCCCTCTCCTCCTCCCCTCTGCCTCCGAAACCTCTAGCTAGTAACCGCCTCCATCTCCTACCCAGAATGAGCTTCCATAAGCCTTTGCTACTAAGGCTGAGAGTGCCAAGGCACTCTGGAGAAGCTGTGGGGGTGGCTTGTTTAGTTTAAAGGAAATTAGAGTATTAAAAAAAAAAAAAAAATAGTATTGGGCTTGAGGAATGCCCTATAAACTATATGAAAGGAACACAATTATGCAATGAGTAAAAGTTTATCTCGGATCCACTTTAACCACTTGACGACCGCAGTTAACCCCCCCCCCCCCCCAACGACCAGGCTCTTTTTGTTAAGCTGGGCTGTACAGGCCTTGTTAAGCTGGCCTGCACAGGCTTCTCAGCCTACTGCACAGCCCAGCTATGGAGCCCAGCGATCGGACTCACCACCTTTTTTTGGCCCTAAGGGGACAAGCTGCTAAAGGTGTCCGATCGCTGTGGCCGCTCAAGAGCTGCAGCCACTGGGACGCGCTCAAGGGACCGCTCTGCAGTGTTAGGGAGTCATGCCCAAGGACTTCTTACTGAACAGGAACCCTAGCCAGGATTCAAACCTTGGTTGCCTATATTGGTGGTAGAGCCCTTAACCAGTACACTATGCAGCCACTGCTATGAAGAGCTCCTACAGCAGTTGAAGTAGGGTCCTTGATGGGCTCCTCTGGCCGAAGGACACCGGTGCAGTCACTACCCCTGTATCCCCTACGTGTATGCGTTAATAAGGGGTGGCATTATAGCTGTTTTATGTCTATGGCTGAAGGCTTATATAGAGGAAGTGGGATAAGTCAGAGCTCCCCAACCCTGTCCTCAAGGCCCACCAACAGTGCATGTTTTGCAGAAAACCACAATCATGCACAGGTGGGGTAATTAGTGTCTTGGCAGAGCTGATTACCTACCCGTGTGGATTTCCACTGTTGGTGGGGCTTGAGGACAGGGTTGGGGAACACTGGGATAAGTGATCTGGACATTTTTATTTCGATTTGACAGATCACATTGAAAACTTAATTCCATTGTTCTCTGGCTGTTGCGAAAGTAAATTTAGCCCCGAGGATCAGTAAGCTGCAGATGTTGCCTTTTGAAGTATAAGGGCTCATTCACACTATGCGATGCTCTGTCAGTTTTGATAAAACGCACATTGTGCAGGATGCATATGGCAACATGAAAGTCCATAGACTATCTCGTTACCATTCACTCTACAGGTGTGCGTTCCCATGCGTTACGATGTAACGCATCTGGGGACATTTTATCGCACGTCGCACACGTTACCAGATGAGTACAGCTGCCGACGTCTGTGCTTAGCGCACACCGACGTGCATTCCGTGCGTTGATCGCGCAATGGCAATGCATGAAATCGTGTTTGTGCATGCGTTGTGTAGTGTGAATGAGTCCTTAGCTGACACATGCCATTTCTATACGCTGTGCTATACGTTGTGATGTATTGCTGAAAGAACATGTAGGTGACTCACAATACATGGTTTCCCAACCGGTACTAAGAGAATGACTCATGCATATCATATCGAAAGCACAGACCTTTCCAAGGTTATAAAATAAACTACTGATACTCACATAAATATGTATATATTGACCTAACTACACCTGTTCTATTTGCAGACAGGGCCTGGTGACAAAAGACTCAACTGACTAAGTTTGGAATACACTAGAGAGCAGAGGAAAAACCCCAACCCAGGCCTTTGCTTTTATGGGGGGGGGGCAAAAGGTTTCATCCCTCACTTAGGTCAAGTTAGATCATAGTGATGACTGATAAACTAATTAAACAGCAGTCAAGTGAAAGCGTGGCATGTGCACAGCTGCAATGCCAAAATACTGTGGCTGGATGGTGTACTGGTTAAGGGCTCTGCCTCTGACACGGGAGACCAGGGTTCGAATCTCGGCTCTGCCTGTTCAGTAAGCCAGTAATTCAGTAAGGAGTTCATTGGGCAAGACTCCCTAACACTGCTACTGCCTACTGAGTGCGCTCTAGTGGCTGCCTCGCAAGCGCTTTGAGTCCGACAGGAGAAAGGCGCTATACAAATACTGCCATTATTATTATTATTATTATTATTATTATTAAATGCAGATAGTCTTGGACTTCTTACAAAAATGTCTTACTCCAAGCACATGCAAATGCACAAGTGCAGTTTCACCTATCTTTTAGCAGTCTTTAGTAAGATTTTACAGTATATGCCAACAGAAACATACAATTGATTAAATAAAGCTTATGTTTGCTGAATCACAAGTGTTCTCCAGGGACAAGGATCTGAAGAACTGTTCTGGATGCCCACAGCAATGCAAGTGTCTGAAGAACTGTTCTGGATGCCCACAGCAATGCAAGTGTCTGAAGAACTGTTCTGGATGCCCACAGCAATGCAAGTGTCTGAAGAACTGTTCTGGATGCCCACAGCAATGCAAGTGTCTGAAGAACTGTTCTGGATGCCCACAGCAGTGCAAGTGTCTGAAGAACTGTTCTGGATGCCCACAGCAATGCAAGTGTCTGAAGAACTGTTCTGGATGCCCACAGCAATGCAAGTGTCTGAAGAACTGTTCTGGTTGCCCATAGCAATGCAAGGGTTTGAAGAACTGTCCTAATTGCCCACAGAAATGCAAGTGTATGAATAACTGTCCTGGTTGACCATAGTAATGCAAGGGTCTGAAGAATTGTCCTGGTTGCCCATAGCAATGCAAGGATATGAAGATCTGCCCTGGTTGACCATAGCAACCCAAGGGTTTGAAAAAATATTTAGGGTTGACCAGATCAATGCAAGTATCTGAAGAACTGTTCTGGTTGCCCATAGCAATGCAAGGGTCTGAAGAACTGTTCTGGTTGCCCATAGCAATGCAAGGGTCTGAAGGTCTGTCCTAGTTGCCCATAGCAATGCAAGGGTTTGAAGGTCTGTCCTAGTTGCCCATAGCAATGCAAGGGTCTGAATGACTGCTCTGCTTGGCCATAGCAATGCAAGGGACTGAAAATCTGTCCTGGTTGACCATAACATCCGAGGGTTTAAAAAACTATTTAGGTTAACCATAGCAATGCAAGTGTCTAAAGAACTTTCCTGGTTGCCCATAGCAATGCAAGTGTCTGAAGAATGTTTGGTTGCCAATAGCAGTGCAAAAGCCTGAAGATCTGCCATGGTTGCCCATAGCAATGCAAGGGTCTGAACAACAGTTCTGGTTGCTGATAGCAATGCAATTGTCTGAAAAACTTTTCTGGTTGCTGATAGCAATGCAACTGTCTGTAGAACTGTTCTGGCTGCCCATAGCAATGTAAGGGTCTGAAAATCTGTCCTGGCTGCCCACAGCAACCCATGAGTATCTGACTGTTTACAGTGTGATCTTAACATAGCATAGTATACCTTTTCTTAGGGCAAGTCTTTCAGGTGCAGTTTTTCCTCTGTACAATTCTGTGTATTTCCCATTATTTATATTCAACTGTTTCGGTAGCTGAATAGACTTTAGCCGAATATGGCTTCTGTCTATGTGATCCCCTCCCATTCCCCTGCCAATTTTGTTCCATGCACAAGCTCATTTGCACTCGCACATGCCAAAGCAGTCGTCCGAACACAGAGCCATTTTCAAAGGGCTTTTTCGGCATATAATCAACCAAGCAAGTGCCTGGAGGACCACCAAGTGGTAAGGGAGCATACTGCACTACCACTATGCAGTCTGTCTTGCCTATGGCTGAAAACTGCCCTGTATGTTAATGTGCACAAGCACAGGAATGTATGTACATAGGATGTGGACTTGAAAGCTATTTTTAAAATTGAGGCCAGAAGAATTAAAATAAAAACTCCAGGCAATAGGACAGAAAGTGTAGAAAAAAAACCTAAACATAGTCAAAAAAAGGTTTTAAAAATAAAGGAATTCTCATTATTACTACTACTATTATTATAACAATAATACAAAGTAAACTGCAATCCCGCTTTAGACTACAAATGAAATAAAATTTTGATTTCCAGATGAAAATTTCTCAGTAAAGCTTTTGTAAGATGCAGCCGTGAAACACTTCCTTCCTAGGCTAGATACAAAGGGAGGTACTTCCTGTCAAACACATTTTGAAGCAAAATTAAAGGACCACTATTTTAAAAATTTTTACAATGTTAAATACATGTTAACACATAAAAATAAAAAGTAGGTTTCTTACAGAGTAAAATAAGCTATAAAGTACATTCCTCCTAAGTTGCTGTCACTTACAGTAGTTAGTAGAAATGCGACGATACTTACAGGTTTCGGACTAGTCCATCTGTTCATAGGGGTATTCCATATATACAAAAGCACTTTACATAGATCCCTGGAAAGGATCTATGTAAAGATGCAGGCCGCCCCCAACCTGTTTTCACACAATTCTGGCAGTTGGACTGAGCAACTGCCATTCACTAAGGGCTGGTGCACACCGAGCGGCTTTTTGGGCGTTTTCAGATCCGCTTGCGGCTGCGGATCTGCTTGGTCAATGTATCTCAATGGGGTGGTGCACACCAGAGCGGCAGGCGTTTTGCAGAAACGAAAAATGCCTGGGTGAGGCATTTTTTGGATTTCGGATGCGTTTCTGCCCCAATGTTAAGTATAGGAAAAACGCAAACCGCTCTGAAAAACGCCTGTTCAGAGCGGTTTTGCAGGCGTTTTTGTTACAGAAGCTGTTCAGTAACAGCTTTACTGTAACAATATATGAAATCTACTATACTGAAAACCGCAGCAGCAATCCGCAAAACGCTAGCAAAACGCCTCATAAAAATAAAAAAAAGCGTTTAAAAATCTGCTAGCGTTTTGCGGATCTGCTAGCGGGTTTTGGTGTGCACCAGCCCTAAGGGCTGGTGCACACCAAGCGGCTTTTTGGGCGTTTTCAGATCCGCTTGCGGCTGCGGATCTGCTTGGTCAATGTATCTCAATGGGGTGGTGCACACCAGAGCGGCAGGCGTTTTGCAGAAACGAAAAATGCCTGGGTGAGGCATTTTTTGGATTGCGGATGCGTTTCTGCCTCAATGTTAAGTATAGGAAAAACGCAAACCGCTCTGAAAAACGGCACTTCAGAGCGGTTTTGCAGGCGTTTTTGTTACAGAAGCTGTTCAGTAACAGCTTTACTGTAACAATATATGAAATCTACTATACTGAAAACCGCAGCAGCAATCCGCAAAACGCTAGCAAAACGCCTCATAAAAATAAAAAAAAGCGTTTAAAAATCTGCTAGCATTTTGCGGATCTGCTAGCGGGTTTTGGTGTGCACCAGCCCTAAGTGCTTTTTAACATGAAAGTTCCTCATGAGGAGATGGGTAGGGCTAGTCCAAAACCTGTCAGTTCTGTCAGATTTCTACTTCCTACTGTGACAGCAACATAGGAGAAAAGTAATTTTTGGCTCATTTGGGTGACAAGTTCTTTTTATCTATGTGTTTTCATGTATTTAAATATTACAATTTTTTGCAATAGTGGTCCTTTCAAGAAATGAAAAGCGAAGGTGAACTTAGGTCTTAGAAGCCCTCATTCTTACCAGCATTTGGTCGATTAGTTCCTTCAGTATATCGGCTACTTTCCTCGTTCTTGCCGCAGCGTGGTGATAGAGCAGAGTGGTGGCACCGCGGTTCCAGTCCACCAAGATGATGTTGAAGTCATCGATAGCCAGCAGTTTCTGGACAATTGCATCCAGCCACACTGGGGGAGATCCTGTGGGCCGGTACCCATGGGTGATGAAAATAGTTTTCCTGGTTACGTTCAGGCGGTTGAAAGCCGTTGTGTTCTCCTTATTCAGATCCCCGGCACAGTTGGCATTCTCTCTTGTATACAGCAGCAGCTGGACCTTCAGCTCTGTGCCAACAATGGAGTGGTGGAGATCGAGGTCTGTAAATTCATGGCATGTTTCTTCATCACCTGAAAGACAAGGCAATTGGAGGAACTTTATGACCGTCAAAATATCTATTTTACTGATGTGAACTAAAAATGTATTTCAGCTCTGGACAAAATGGGGAGTGTTCTGAACCTCTTCTAGGTATGAAATTCTATCAGTGTTTCAACTAGTGAGATTTAAGCCATATACATACATCCAATTTTGAGTGGCCAATCACTGACCAATTTTAAGTCCCCGCCCACTGCCAGCCGTCCGCAAATTTTAGTTCTGGAGGGGAGAGTGAGGAAGGGGGAGCCCCAAGGTTAGGGAAGGTGGGGGGGGGGGGGACGTCCCCCCTTCTCCACCGCTGTGCCCAACGCTCCCCCCTTTCCCCTCCCCGCGCTGCCTCCCCTCCACCTGGGGGACACAAACTCCTGGCTACCTATTCTGAGGACACCAACAGATCTGCCTACCTATTCTGGGGACATCTATATACCTGCCTACTTACAGTATTCTGGGGACATCTATAGACCTGGCTACCTATTCTGGGGACATCTATACACCTGGCCACCTATTCTGGGGACATCTATACACCTGGCCACCTATTCTGGGGACATCTATACACCTGGCCACCTATTCTGGGGACATATATACACCTGGCCACCTATTCTGGGGACATCTATACACTTGGCCACCTATTCTGGGGACATCTATACACCTGGCCATCTATTCTGGGGACATCTATACACCTGGCTATCTATTCTGGGGACATCTATACACCTGGCCATCTATTCTGGGGACATCTACACACCCGGCTACCAATTCTGGGGACAACTATACTCATGCCTACTTATACTGGAGACGCCTATAGACCTGGCTACCTATACTGGGAAAACGTATTTTGGGGGAACTGCTGTCAGATTATCTGTATTTTTGGGGAACCGCTGTTGAAAAATTAAGTGTATTTTGGGGAACAGCTGCCAGATTATGTGTATGTTAGGGGAACGGCTGCTGCCAGATTACGTGTATTTTGGGGAACGGCTGCTGCCAGATTACGTGTATTTTGGGGAACGGCTGCTGCCAGATTACGTGTATTTTGGGGAACTGCTGCCAGATTGTGTATGTTTGGGGGACCACTACTGCCAGATTACATGTATTTTGTGATACATGTATTTTGGGTGATCCGCTGCCAGGTTTCGCATATTTTGGGGAACTGCTTCCAGATTATGTGTATGTTGGGGGAACTGCTGCTGCCAGATATCTGGGGGATACACTACAGCAGAGCTCAAACTTCCCCAGCACACCTTTTACACCACTGCTGTGTATATTTGCCCCCCCGGTCAACTCACCTCTTTTCTCAGGACTAGATCCCTGGTGAAAGAGAATATATGTTCCCTGAGCCAATAAGATTGATTTTTACCATTAAAAATACTTTTAGCCTAACAAAATGTATGTGTTTTATCTACAGTAGAGATTTTTATTTTTAAACTTGAATTGGTAAAACAGAGATAATGTGTTTTCCTATTTTTTCCTCTTTATCCCTTTAAAATACAGAGAAAACAAAATTGTTCAAGGGAAAAAAATGCCATGCAATAAAAGACTAGTTTGTTTTGAAAAAAAAAATTAAGATACATATATATTTCATTTAGGTGTCACAAGTAGGGATAAAGTTATTGCTGACTAAATAGGGACTAAAATGTTAAAATGGCTCTGGTCCAAAAGGGGGAAACAAGGTCTGGATGTGAAGTGGTTAAATAAAACTTTTTTTTTTTTTTTTTTTTTTTTTTTACGAGCACAAAAATGTTTAATAAGTGACGTCACTGTGTCCACTGTCTTTGTGTTCTATTTCAGCAGATTCTGTGGTCATCAGGGCTTGAAATAACACCCAGCTTGGTGTTCATTGGAATTAATTAAATTCTGTAATACAATGAAGGGTTTTTCCGTCCGGTGTAATCTTCATGCCTTTCCCACACACTGGGGAGGGTGTGATCAGAGACAATGTTTGCTCAGCATTTCACCCCGCAGGGCGGCATACCACAGATATCGCACTGTACTTCTGAAAGAGCACTGCTATAGTCTAGCCACAGAACAGGTTTGGCCAAGTGACTTCATAGGCTGAAAGGTATGCAAGGATGAGGTAACTTCAGTAAAAACGGTTTCTCTTCTACGAAAGTGGACTTCCACATTACAGGAAACCAAACGTGAAAGAAGCCACTCCAGACAATTAGGCCTCTTTCACATTGCGTTCCGCTCGCGTAGCCGTTCACGTTGACCATTTTTTTGAGGTTTTTTTATGATTTCTGTGCGTTGGACATTTTTGTTAAGCGCTTTTCTAAGCGCTTTTGCAGAGCGATTGCGTTTTTTCACTTCCTGGCGTCAGTCAAGAACTCTTTGATCTGGAAAAGAAGAAATACAATGTATCTATTGGGGCAAAAATCACCTAAAAAATTGCCCATGCACCGCTTTTCTGAGCGGATCGGAAACAAACCGCTCAGATGTGAACTTTCTCACAGAGAATCATGGCACAAGTGCTTCTAGGAGCGATTTTGAAAATCGCCAGCGCTTAAAAAAATGTAAAAAATGCCCCTAGTGTGAACGAGCCCTTAAAGAGTGCTACGTTACAACACCAGCGTTTTGGGTATAAGAAAGGATACCCAAGGTACAGCACTTTCACCCCAATTGAGTGTAGACAAACAAAACACAATATAAAAATTCCCACAATGGAGGATAAAATGTGCTGAACAAAAGTCCAGAAAACTTCAGACCACAAGGGTGGCGGCGAAGGTACCAGAAGAAAACTGTAAAACAAAACACAAACAATATGTACCTCCTCTACTGTGGAAAAAAAAAATGGGAGTGCTCTTATCACAAGGCGTATTGGGGGCCTTCCCCTTCATCAAGTGACTCCCTTACACCTGGTGTGTAGATTGATATCAAGTTGACACCTTCGTAAGCCCGGCTAAGAGTTAATGCCATCTAGTGGCTAAATTATAAACTCTAAGTCTTTGTTCACATCTAAAATCAGTGACAGGTTTTGGACTATGTCAGGAACCGGCCCGCGGCACGCCTGCGTATACGGTTCCTGACCAGATCGAGCGGAGAGCAGCCTTATTCAAGCTAAAAACAAGGTTGGGACCCCTCAAAACACTTCTCACTGCCACCACTAGCTGTTGCTAGACACGTCCACTCTGCTGTCGAGTGCTCAGCACGCAATCCGCGTTTTCGTACTCGGGTCAGCTTTGCGCTTTAGACTGAATATGAGAACGCCGCGCACACACACACAGTTGCAATCTTACACTGTAGTGAAGCAAAACCACTAACAGTCGTTCCGAACGATACTTTTAGCCACTCCGAGACTTCCCACTCTGCTGTCGAGCGCAGAAGTGCCCCATACACACAATGTAATCTTATACGGTAGTGTTGCTCAATCAGGCATGGACTTATACACCGTTACACTTCAGTCTCCTCTACTAGGCTATGAGTGTTTGTTTAGTACAGCAGAAGTCAAACTTATTAAATAACGATTTAATATTCCAGGAAAAAAGTGGAACAATGCAGAAAATAATATATACAAAAGATTTAAAAAAAACAAAGTAAGGGCTCGTTTCCACTATCGCGAATCTGCATGCGTCCAACGCATGCAGATTCGCACATGTAATGCAAGTGGATGGGCCTGTTTCCACTGTAGCGTTGTTGAGGTGCGTTTTTTTCAGCGGTGAAAAAATGCACAAAAGAGCCAACGAATTCGCCTGAGAGTGGAATGCATGCGAATCGCCGCTAATGTATTTCATAGGAAATTCGCATGCTGTTATGGTATGCGAATTTTCATGCGAATTCGCATGCGAATTCGCATGAAATCAATGGAAAAGCACACCGGCATTGCCATGGTTAAATTCGCATGCATCATCATCCGTGCAAATTCGCATGCGAATTCGCATGAAAATTCGCATGCACACACATGCAAAATTCGCATCTGCATGCGAATTTTGCCGCAGCGATTTCGCAACGCAATAGTGGAAACGAGCCCTAACAGTTACAAAATAAAAAAGTTACAAGGATACACACAAAACAAGTTGCAAAAATAAAAGGGAAATAAACATAATGTGAACTTTTACCAGCGCAAATGTCCAACCGTGGAGGGACACGGATTTACCAATTCGATCGGGATCATCTCTGGCGATGTGCTACCCTCAAGAGAAGATAATCTGTGACTGTCCCAGTCTGGTTCTTATAGTCCCAAGTGTTGCCCCGGGCCACCCCAATGTCCCAGGTCCAGGAATAATCCAATTTCCTGTTTAACGCGTGCAACTTCAAAGCGTTCCTCTGTTAGTGTTTGATCTTTTCAGAGATTTCGGAACACTTCCATAAACCCAATTTCCACAGGTAAAAATTGTATCAAAAGGACTTCAACCCTTCACCCACTTCCAGTAGGCTGCCATGTAAATTTCAAACATTCCTGTCCACTTTGAACTTGGCAGACCCAATTAGTCTGATAGTGTTTCGACCAACAGGCAGCTGTTTACATTAATACAAAGATCAAAGCAATGCACCACCTTTGCAGGATGCCAGACAAAAGGGAATTGTTACCTAATTACCTGTTCCTGGCTGTCCAGAGGAACTGTATGCTAATGTCCAAGCTCCCTGCTTCCAGAGGAATTCAATGCAAATGAAGGTCTATTGACACACACACAATCACATTAACAGTTTCCTCTGGCCAGGTGACCAATTACCCTGAAGCCCGCTGGCTTCGATCGGACGTACACAGGACATAATTTTTGGTAAGAAGGAAAAACGGATTCCAGAACTCCAGTTGCATAGATATTTTATTTAAGCACGATCAGGCTTACAACAGATTACAAACGTGCCAGTGCCGATAGCTGTTTCGTGTGATCTTACGCCTCCTCAGGACACCAAGGCTCTGTACACATGACATAGGCAGAAAAATGAAAGAATATGTTACTGTATTATCCTTAACATCATCAGCACCCCAATATATCACCACAGACTAGTCCATCTCTTCATAGGGGATTCTCAGCAAGGCTTTTATTCTTTACTAGCAAACCTAAGCCAATTTAAAAACGTGTTATAGTTCTGTGTTTCTCTCCGCCACCAAGCGTGCCCGCCGCGCGCGCACCCGCCGCACGCCCGGCCGCCCACTCAACCCCCGCAAACCCAGCCGCCCTCTCACACGCCGCCCGCTCAGCTCTCTGTCTCCGTCCCCCTGTCTCTGTGTAGCTGGGTCCGTGCTTTTTGCTACTGCGCATGTGCGCAGCACGGACCCAGCTACACAGAGACAGCACACGCAGGGACACAGGGGTTTTATTATACAGGATAAAGATATTCCCTAAAAAGGATGATACTGGCCAGCTTCCCTGCTCGTTATATAGTTTTTTGGCAGTTGGACAGAGCAACTGCCATTTACTAAGTGCTTTTAAATATAAATAAATTCCTGAGAATTCCCTATAAAGAGATGAATTTATCCAAAACCTGTTGCTTGTGTCAGACTTCTACTTCCTACTGTAAGAGACAGCAACATAGGAAAAAAAGTAATTTATGGCTCATTTTACTGTGGAAAAAAATTTTTTATTTCGTATTTAAATGTGTTTGCACATATTTCCAATTTTACAATTTTTCGCCATAGTGCCCCTTCAAGGACCACAGCTGAACCCCACCCACCCAGTGACCAGGCTATTTTTCTTTTTTTTTTTTTCTTACAAATTAGGTCATTGCACCTACAACCCCCTCCCCCCCCCACCCCCCACCCCCCCCCCCCCCCCCCCAACTCCCCCAGGCCAGTGCCAGGAAGTAATGTTATCTCTCCACATTCCTTAGACAGCTCTTCCCATCACACATGTCACTGAGCTGTACAGTAACTAGCAGGAATGAAAGAGCTTGTTGTATCTGCACCCAGGTGCAAGCCATCTGTACAAATATACTACTGCTGGTGTGTCGTCCAGCATGGCGTCACAGACAGAGGTCAGCTCCACTGTTACACATCATCATTCAAACGCATGTGAAAAACGCATAACGCATGTGTTTTTCCCTGCACAGTTTTCAATACGTTACTGTGCATTTTTAAAATAAAGACAATGTGAACGAGGCCTAAATGTGTAGGGCTAATTGTGTATTGGTTAAAGAGGAACTCTGACCAAGAATTTAACTTTATCCCAATCAGTAGCCGATACCCCCTTTTACATGAAAAATCTTTTCCTTTTCACAAACAGACCATCAGGGGGCGCTGTATGGCTGATATTGTGGTGAAACCCCTCCCACAAGAAAAGTACGTACTCTTGGCAGTTTCCTGTCTGTGAACCTTGCTGCATTGTGGGAAATAGCTGTTTACAGCTGTTTCCAACTGCCAAAAACCATGCAGCAGCTAAAATCACCGGCCAGCAGTAAAATGTTCACTGGAGTTCCTCTTTAAAGTCCTAAAAAAGACTCAGATCCTTTGTCATATTTTAACTGTCATCTGTGTCACAGTTGGGTAGGATTCACCTTCATTTCTGTTGACAGCCTGAGCTGTGGTGTCAATCCTGAGTCTCACCAGGACAGGAGTGAGGGCCATTCACACTTAGAAACGCAAAACGCCGGCGATTTTTGACGGCGTTTTGCAGGAGGGATTTTTCTGCAATTTCATGCGGAAAAAAATCACTGAATACTGCGGCGATTTTTCCGTGATCGCGTTTAGCGCTTCTATAGCACTGAAACGCGATCGCCAGGAAATCGCCTGAAAATGGTGCAGGCTACGTGTTTGCGCTTAGCGTTTTTGGGCGATTTGCGGCGATTAGTGCAAATCGCCCAAGTAAGAACGGGTCATAGGGTTTCATTACACTAGCGCTTTTAAGAAGCGCTAGCGTTTGAGCGTTTTGCCAAAATTGTGGCAAAACGCTCTAGTGTGAATGGGCCCTCAGAGAAAATAGCTAGAGTTAAAGTGGACCTGAACTCTTGCACAGGACAGAAGAAAAACACAGAGAAATGCACCCTGTATGTATTTAGAGAGTTTATCTTATTCCTCATCCCCATCAATTCCCCTCATCTGTGACAAATTACAAGTGTAATGCGATCCCTCAGCTGTGTCAGCTGGCTGCCTTGGCAGACCAGCTAAATTGTAAACACAGTATGTTAACCCTAGGTCTGCTTCCATGAAAGCAGGAAGTACACACTGCAGATCTATTGCAGGATTTCTGTAATCTGTAACAAAGAAATGTTTTTTCTTTAAAGCTTAATATGCTGTTGCTTATCTTTTAGAGCAAAGAGGAAGTTCTGAGTTCAGGTCCGCATTAACGTCAAAAAAGGCCAATGGAAAGTTTCTAAAATAAGACTGGCCTTTATCAGTATTTGTGCTTTGACCTGACACGCCTCTGTGTAAGGAAAATAGAAATCCACCGTGGCTTATATATATATTACTGTATCTATACAGCTCTGACAAGGATCAAGCCAATCCTCAGAGGGTTCCTAATCTAACGTCCCTATCACGCTCTATGGCCAGTTTGAAGTTGACCTGAACTCTTGCACAGGACAGAAGGAAACATAGAGAAATCCACCCTGTATGTATTTAGAGAATTTAGCCTGTCTAATTCCCCCTCATCTGTGACTAATCACAAGTTGTAATTTGATCTCACAGCTGTGCCAGCTGGCTGCCCTCGGCAGAGCAGTTAATTGGTAAAGACGGGATGTAAAAATATGACTGCTTCCATGAAAGCAGGAAGTAGACACACTGCAGATTTATTGCAGGACTAGTATGAGCTGTTACAAAGAATCGTTTTTCTTTAAAGGTTATTATGCTGTTGCGTAATTTTTAGAGCAGAGAGGAAGTTCTGAGTTGAGGTCCGCTTTAACTTCCTATATGATTTTGTTTTTGTGGGACAAAACTAGATCACTGGAAGCAAACATAGGCAGAACATACAGACTCACACCAGAGCGAGTAATGCTGCAAAGCAAGGCTTCTAACCACTTGGCTGATATTACCTTGAAGCTGTGGAGAGGAGAAGGTTGTTATATAGCTTTACATGGGGACAAAGGTCTGTTTTCTACAAGTGCAGAACTGCTGGCCATACAATACTGCTGTATTCCTGGCCATATACTGCATAGTGTACTAGATCAACTAAACAACTAATGTCTTCCACATATTAGGCGGCATTTCCACTTGTGCGGTGCGAATCGCCGCGGTAAAAATTCGCATGCGGATGCGTCTATAGACGCCGTGACAGTTCATTGCCCGCAGCCCCGCTCCAGCCTCCTTATTGCCTTCCGGTGTGCCGACAACGGCAGGCGAGCATGGCTACGGCAAGATGGCTGCCGAAGCCCTGTACTGGAGACTATTTGTGTCTCCAGTACAGGGCTTCGGGCGCCATCTTGCCGTAGCCCTGTCAGCGCAGGAGAGAAGATCAGCAGCAAGATTGTCCTGGGAGCAGCGCGCCAGAGGCTGGAGACTTTTGCCAGGGGAGTAAATGCTTTCTTTTCCAGGTGAAATGTTTCCCCGCATTGCGTTTACTTTCTAGTGAAATGTTTGGCCGCATTGCGTTTCTTTTCTGGTGAAATGTTTGCCCGCATTGCGTTTCTTTTCTGGTGAAATGTTTGCCCGCATTGCGTTTTTTTTCCAGGTGAAATGTTTGCCCGCATTGCATTTCTTTTCTGGTGAAATGTTTGCCCGCATTGCGTTTCTTTTCTGGTGAAATGTTTGCCTGCATTGCGTTTTTTTTCTGGTGAAATGTTTGCCCGCAATGCGTTTACTTTCTAGTGAAATGTTTGGCCGCATTGCGTTTCTTTTCTGGTGAAATGTTTGCCCGCAATGCGTTTCTTTTCCAGGTGAAATGTTTGCCCGCATTGCGTTTCTTTTCTGGTGAAATGTTTGCCCGCAATGCGTTTCTTTTCCAGGTGAAATGTTTGCCCGCATTGCGTTTCTTTTCTGGTGAAATGTTGGCCCGCATTGCGATTCTTTTCTGTTGAAATGTTTGCCTGCATTGCGTTTCTTTTCTGGTGAAATGTTTGCCTGCATTGCGTTTCTTTTCTGGTGAAATGTTTGCCCACATTGCGTTTATTTTCTGGTGAAATGTTTGCCCGCATTGCGTTTATTTTGTACTGACATGTTGCCCGCATTGCATTTATATTATACTAACATGTTGCCCGCATTGCATTTATTTTGTGCTGACATGTTGCCCATTGCGTTTATTTTCTGGTGTCCGGGGTAACTGTTACTGCATTTATTATTTAATGGTCATAGATGGCTATGTTTGCTGCTTTGTGGTTACGGTATACTATTAGCATCACACAGTTTCTGCACACCCATGATGCAAAGTCTCGTTTGTCTTATGCCTCGCTGTTACAGCATTACATTAGCTCCGCCCATACAATGTCATGGCCACGCCCAGTTTTCGCCACGGCGCCCCCCCCCCCCCCCAATCTTCGTTGCTGCGCGCTCCTCAGTCCTCCCCACTTTTCGGCGCGGTACCCCCTTCCCGTCCCAGGTTGGACCCACAAAAATCTGGTCACTCTACTTTCACAGTATGTGAATGTTACTTTTGCTTTCCTTTTATGTGTATTTTTGTATTGCGATCGTAGAATTTAAACCACACGATTAGTACATCACAGGTTAACATTTGAAACAATTTGCTCATCAATTATTAACCTGCATAATAAAAAAAACAGTTAATAATGAACATGGTATCCGTTCAACCACTGCTCAGCGACAGTCCTTAATCATTTATCCAACACACAAATAATCTCCAGACATTGTATGGCAAGCATTGTGCCGAACTTGGTTATGTGTGCAGACGTCTATAGAAGCCATATTAGTAAACGTGGGATATTATAAGCAGGCAGTGGAGGCGCCAGCCTAAAATTTTGGAGGACACAAAGGGGGCACGATAGCTGGCTGGTGGGGCCCATTTGGGTGATCAAAATCAATGTTTGTATGGCGATCTTTAGATATTTTTTTGTCTAACTCAGCTGATAAAATTAAGGCTAACTAGTTCAGCAATGATAGGAACCAAATGTAAACATCACAAACAGAACTCAGAGGCTTTTGAGCAGAGCAAATGATAGTCCAAATGATGGCTATTATGGAATAAATGTTACCTACAGATGTACTTGGCTAGTTTGCTGCCATGCTTTAATCTTTACAAGCTGCTCCTGTGTGGACAGATTTCAGAATAATCATTCCAGCCCCAGCCTGTGTCTAAGGACAAGCAAACGAATGGGGAAGAGGCAGGGGGGAGAGAAACACTGTGTGTGATTCCTTATCTTAGTAGCTAAGCATTGCTGGAGACTATAGCTTGTATTTTACAGACAGGAAGTTTTGAATCGGGAATATTATCCTGTCTGTGAAATACAAGCTTTGGTTTATTGTCTAATTTAAGGCTTCTTGCACACAGGGATGTTACAGGCGCACGTTAGTGCTGCCTATAACGCTCCCCCAACGCACAGCAATGTAACACAAGTGGGCTGTTCACACTGCCCACAGTGCTGCATGCTGTGCGTTCTCCGCGGCTAAGCCGCGTTAGACTGTTTGCACATGCGCAGTAATGTTGGGGAGGAGGGGAGAGTGGCCGGGCACATGGCTAATAAATATTCACTGCACTCAGTGACGTGCAGTGTTTACTTCCTGGAGCGGCCGCTCTGTGCGGCGATTGGCCGGGCGGGACCACGTGATGCTGCATGCGTCCAAGAGTACGCATCACGGCATCACGGACACCAGAGTGAGCTGCACAACGCGGCTCACTCCGACGTCCACATCAGAGAGCACCAGGCGTTGTGTCAGGGGACGTTATGTGCCCTATAACGTCCCCTAAACGCAACGTCCTGGTGTATAACTAGCCTTAAAGAGACACTGAAGCGAAAAAAAAAATGATGATATTATGATTTGTATGTGTAGCACAGCTAAGAAATAAAACATTAAGATCAGATACATCAGTCTAATTGTTTCCACTACAGGAAGAGTTGAGAAACTCCAGTTGTTATCTCTATGCAAACAAGCCATTAAGCTCTCCGACTAAGTTAGTCGTGGAGAGGGCTGTTATCTAACTTTTATTATCTCAACTGTTCCTGGACTATTTACTTTTCCTCTGGCAGAGGAGAGGTCATTACTTCACAGACTGCTCTGAAAGACTCATTTTGAATGCTGAGTGTTGTGTAATGTGCACATATTATAGAATGATGCAATGTTAGAAAAAACACTATATACCTGAAAATAAAAGTATGAGAATATTTTCTTTGCTGCTAATGTTCTAGTAATTATTCATAGTACACAACCAATTCACTATATCATATTTTTTTTTCGCTTCAGTGTCTCTTTAAAGAAAAACAGTAAGCTTTCAGCTAGCAAGCCTTCTTCAGACTCTGTATATTTTAACAGTGTCAGTGATCAGACATAATCAGAAGGAGATAAGAGAGTTTTTTTTTCAAATTATATAAGTGTTATCCAGATACATTAATTACAAGGGACCTTGCAGGAATTGCGCGGTATCCATGGCAAAGAAATAAGACCCCTGACACCTATATACACTCAGGCTGACATGGAGAGCTTTTTACAGACTCCATCCTGCTCACTGTATGCTGCTCAAGCCTGGAAACTGTTTGTTACTGAGCAGGTGAAGCACAGTGATTCCTGGGAGGGGGGGGGGGGGGGGGGGGGGGGCAGTGCTCCAGAGTGCCCTGGTGTAGCACCGCCCATGTAAGCAGGGCAGTTTCTAGACTAATTAGCTCCCAGGGCGAGCGTATGAAAATCCCCTCTCTCACCTACAGCCCACAGACACCAGACGAGCACATTAATGCAGTGCAGTAGCCATAGTTGCCCCCCAGAACAGGTAGCAAGAGGTACCCACCCAGTATTAGCAACTCCCAAGTATTAGGTAGCTTAAGATACCCCCCCCCCCCCCCGTAGTTGGTAGCCAGAGGGGCCCATGGTATGGGTAGCCAGAGCTACTGCCCAGTATTAGGTAGCCAGATGTAGCCCCCAGTATAGGTAGCCAGAGGTACCCCCTAGTGTTAGATAGCCACCAGCAAAGCCGGATTCACAAGGCAATTGTAGGAAGTAGCCTAGGGCCTAAAGAGAGTCTAGGGGCCTGGTGGATGCTAGTCCCAAACATACCTTACTATAAAAAAAAAGCCAGGTGATCATCAGCGGGGGGTAAAAAGTACTTATCTTGCCTAGGACCCCATTTCATCTTAATCCATTTCTGGCCACCAGTATAGGTAGCCAGAGGTAGCCCCTGCATCTGTAGAGTATATTAATCAATTGGTTTACTATACCTATCCATTATCAACACATGTATGTCTAGATCGTTCCTCTACAGTCAATTCTCAATCATATTTCACCAGAGATCAAGTGAAACAAGTTTATACATTCATTACCATTGTCTGATCAATTTCTGTCTGATTGGGGAGCGTTTGGTTGCTTCCCGACTTGAGCTATAATCTGCCCACACTTGCTTAGCTGTACCTACCTAGTTTTGTTTACTGGCCATCCAATCCCAGGAGAATAATCTTTCAGAGGTAAGTCAAAATATAGAGGAATTTACCATTCTTTCCCATTACACCATTATCCCAGTTCAATGAACTTGTCGGAGGAGATTAGATGCAATCTGTAAGATGAATAACTTGTGGTATGCGGTTACCTTGGTGACGGATTATAAAAACAGGCAGTGAAAGTGTCCTAGTAGTCAGTCACCAGAACTGGTAACTGCAGCTTTCACGAGTAGGCAAAGCAAAATGCACTCAAACTGCCGGATACCCTTTTTCCTTCATGTTATAGACCATTTGTGCAAAGAAATGCAAGTCCCTATGCCTGCGCCGTTAAACATTCTTCTGTTCCCCCGCCGCAGCTCACTTTCGGTTATGGCAGTCACTATCCACTGCGCCTGCGCGGCCCCTGACCGCACGCATCCTTGTTCACACTCCCGTTGCCAAGAGCGTACTGCGCAGGCACAGTAGAGATTTTCTTGTACTTCGCCTGCACAGGATGCTCCTGGCTGTGGGATCTTTGCTGTGTAAACCATCTAAACTTTAGATAAGATATATAGACAAGTTACTTGTTATAGTTAGTTTTTCATCTTGGATTCGCTTTAAGCAAACCTAAAGTTTAGATGGTTTACACAGCAAATCTAGCTGCAAACAGCTTTAATAGAATATGATTATGTCTTCCTGTGATACAATGACAGCAGCCATGTTGTTTGTAAACATTACACAGAGGCAGGCTTACCTGTATCTTGAGCACTCAGCCTGTGAAAAAAAACCTAATCCCCCCTCCTCCTCCCTTCTCCCCTCTGCCTCTGAAATCAATGGCTAGTAATACCTCCCCCTCCTCCTGCCCAGACTGAGCTCCCATGAGCCCTTGCTACTGCCAAAGCTCTCTGAAAACCTGTGGGCGTGGCTTATTTAGTTTATTGCGAATTAGAGTATTAAAACTAAAACAAAAAAGTATTTCACTTGAGGAATGCCCTATAAACAATAGGAAAGGAACACAATTAGGCAATGAGTAAAAGTTCACCTCGGATCCACTTTAAAGGGACACTTAAGACAAAAACAAAGTGAGTTTTACTCACCTGGGGCTTCTACCAGTCCCCTGCAGCTGTCCCGTGCCCATGCAGTCTCGCTTGGATCCTCCTGTCCCCACCGGCAGCTAGTTCTGACAGCCCGACAGGCCTGGGAAGTGGGAACGCAAGTGATTCTTTGCGTTCCTGGCCGCAATAGCAGTATAGAGGGTGCCATTGCGGCCAGGAACGTGAAGAATCACTCGCGTTCCCAGGCCTGTCACCGAAAACGGAAGTAGCTGCCGGCGGGGGACAGGAGCATCGGAGAGAGTCTGCGTGGGCACCGGACAGCTGCAGGGGGCTGGTAGAAGCCCCAGGTGAGTAAAACTCATATTTTTTTTTAGCCTTAAAGAGGAACTCCAGTGAAAATGTAATAAAAAAAAAAAATTGCTTCATTTTTACAATAATTATGTATAAATGATTTAGGCAGTGTTTGCCCATTGTAAAAGCTTTCCTCACCCTGATTTACATTCTGACATTTATCACATGGCGACATTTTTACTGCTGTCAGGTGATGTCACTGGAAGTAGCTGCTGCTTGCTTTTTTGGCAGCTGGAAACAGCTGTAAATAGCTATTTCCCACAATGCAACGAGGTTCACAGACAGGAAACTGCCAGGACCATGGTCCTCACAGTTTCCTGTGGGAGGGGTTTCACCACAATATCATCCATACAGACCCCCTGATGATCCGTTTGTGAAAAGGAAAAGATTTCTCATGGGAAAGGGGGTATCGGCTACTGACAGGGATGAAGTTCAATTCTTGGTCACTGTTTCTTTTTAAGTGACCATTTAAAGACGAGAAAAGCACCAGTTGGTTTCAAAATTTTGCTTATGAATTCTCACTGACTAAAGGTGTGGTGGGGCGTGACGGGAGGTGTGGCAGAGGCGTGTCTTAAAGGTGTCCCTCTTTCTTACCTCAGAGAGTTGGTAGGTATGAATAAGGTTTAGTGCTCATTCCTGGCATTGGAAGACAGCAAACACATAAAAAGCTCAAAAGTACTAAAGCGAAGTACCCACTGCAAGACTGAATCACTGGAAACTGCCAACGAACAAAATTTCCACAAAACTTTCTATTGAAGATCTTTAGCGATGGGATGTGGACAACAGCAATAGACTGCAAGAAGATTACCAACGACAGAAGGATGCGGGGGGGGGGGGGGGGGGGGGGGGGGGGGGGGGGGGGGGGGGGGAGGATCCCATAGACTTTAGTGGAAAGATTGTTTAAAGATCTGTGCGCTCAGGGGACGCTGGACACAGTGATCCAATTTGACCTGTCACGGCAGTCTTTCAAAATGCATGAGCATCGTCGTACATCGGCCCTCTGTAACTGTTGTTTGCCGCTTTTTCTATAAAGATTTTGAAGCCAATGTAAACTGAAAAAACAAACAGATACTTACCTAAGGAGAGGAAAGGCTCTGGTCCTATAAAGCCCCCCTGCTCCTCTCACGGTCTCTGCATTCCAGCGCTGTCACTGCCATTCCAATCTTCAGGAGGTTTGGAAGTCTTCAGGAGCCTGAGAACTCCCGAAGACGGGCGGCTCCATACTGCACATGTGTGAGTGCATGAGAGAGCCGCTTGCGCAGGCGCAGTATGGAGCTGCTCGTCATCAGGAGCACTCAGTCTCCCAAAGACTTCTGAAGCCTCCTGTGGTGGCACAGAGCAGTATTCGACCGAACAACCGAAGACTGTTGATGGCTGCTAGCGGGGATGACAGCGCTTGAAAGAGGGGACCAGCAGAGGAACTGGAAGGCTCTATAGGACCCAAAGCCACCCCCTTCCATAGGTAAGTATCTGGTTTTGGTTTTTTTTTGTTTTGTTTGTTTTATTGCTTTTTATTCGGTTTACATTTACTTTAAAAGATAGTTACACAATGCTGGTTGGACTGATCGTTCATCTGTTATTTTGACAGATGAAAATCTTGCCTTGGGTATGGATATAAACACTTTTCATTGCTATATGTCATCAATCACAGCTGCCACCACAGTCACAGGTCATTTACTCTCAGTCACCTGCATATCTCTGGACTGGAATGCTGAAACCTACGTGACTCGATGGTTGTGTGACAACCATCATTGTTTTATTGTTATTATTATACAGTACATTCAGGAAACACTGTACTTATTTATAAATAATAAACTTCTCACTGTAGGTGCCACATGAGACTGCATACTGTGTATGGCTCATGGTTCCCTATCAAGTTCACCCCCATAGAGTCTGGTCGGTCCCTGATTTGGTCGGCGCAGCACTGCTCTTGTAAAATGATTGGTTTGTTTTGTGTCTTTTATCGTCAGTAATTCAAGTTTGGTTGGTAATCAGTTTGCTTTGAGCATAATACGGTTAATGGCTGAATATGCTTGAAAAAGAGAAGATGTAGATCTCAAAACATTGCTTTGATTTAGCGTCACCCACTTGTGCAGAAAACGTGCCCGTGCATGCGTGGTTACTACTGTATCCGGGCCACACATGCCTAGGATGCTCTCGCAGAGTGTACATGATTTTTGTATAAAAGGGTGCCAAATGTATCAGATAAACGTGTTTTCATTTATAAAAGTGCGCCTGTTTGTAGCCAATGAGGGTGATTCTGTTAACATAGGGCACTGGATGCAGCCGCTATTAGCATATAACCCTAAGGGCCTGTTTCCACTACAGGCAGATTGGGCGCAGATTGGAGGCAGAAAAACTGACTCCAATGAATTCCTATGGAAAAAATCTGCATCAGAAAAATCGCGTTTAGTGGAAACCGGCCCATAGGCATTCATTGGAGTCAGTTTTTCTGCATCCAATCTGTGTGTAGTGGAAACAGGCCCTAATTCTAACCCTAGCCTGAGCACCCCCCCCCCCCCCCCCCCGGCGCCTATCCTTAAAGGAGATCTGTAGAGAGAGGTGTATGGACGCTGCCATATTTATTTCCATTAACCCCCATAGTGGTGCCTAACTTTAAACCTCTAATGATCAGGACTGTGGAGTCGGTACAAAAATCATCCGACTCCAACTCTGACTCTTCAGATTATGAAACCACCAACAAAATGGCTCAGACTCCTCAACTCCGACTCGTTGGTCTCATGCTGGGAACACACGGCTCGATTCTAAACCATTTAGATGGCTCGATAGATCATTTCCGACACGTCCGATCTCCCGCCCGATCGTTTCGCTGCTCGATTCTGCATTGAGGACAATGAAAAAAGATAAGAAAAAAAGAGTGGAAGATAAGAGAATCACCTGCAGAATCGGGCGGGGAATCAATCGAGCATAAGAATTGAGCGGCAAAAATCGAGCCGTGTATGCTCAGCATAATACTTACCAGGGCTGTGGATTTGATACAAAAATCATCCAACTCCTGACTCTGACTTCTCAGTTTATGAAACCACCAACTCCAACTCCAGGTACCCAAAATTGCTCAGACTCCAACTCTGACTGACACCACAGCCCTGCCCACAATGGTGCCGGACCTTAACTCCCCTTGGTGCCGAACTTTATGTCCCCCCCCATGGTGGTGCCTAACCTTGACCATGGTATTCAGTGAGATTGTTGTAGATGCAATTTTTGAAAGATATAACCAGTATTTGGCGTGGTTGTTGTAGCCGCATTTTTTAAAAGATATAAACATAAAATGTTTTTTTATAGGTGCAATATTGAAAAGATATAACCAGTAAAGATAATATAGCCGGTATCTGGCTTGATCAGAATAACCGGTATTTTGTGTGGATTGTAGAAGCTGCAAATAAAATGAAACAAAATGTAGTTGTAACAATACAGCTGTTATAATATTTTGGGCATATAGTGTAAGCGTAATTGTAATCAGGTCCTTTTTTTATAACCACAAACATTTCTATGATATAGCCGATATCAATATGATTTAAAATAACCTGAGCCCTTTTCATTGCGTATAGCCACTAATCACGGCAAATAACATTGAAGTGTATGGCAGAGCCCTTTTTACACAGACGGCTCTGGGGCCTTTTTCAATTGATACCAGTTTCCAGTCCAATTTCCCCCATAGCACCAAAAAAATAATAATAATAAATGGGAGGAGGCTTGGCGATGG
>NW_027152663.1:0-37934 GCF_040937935.1 Hyperolius riggenbachi
AAACGGATTTCACTGAAGCTGTAACTTTCATCCCAGAACATAGTTTAGGGGCCATTACCTCTTCAACTATAGTCATTTTTCTTTCGATTGCAAACGTAACCAGTTTTTCAATGGTGTAATGGTTTAACATAGAAAACTTACCGTTGGCTCTCGATTCTAATCTATCACTCCGATTTGCAAACGGATTTCACTGAAGCTGTAACTTTCATCCCAGAACATAGTTTAGGGGCCATTACCTCTTCAACTATAGTCATTTTTCTTTCGATTGCAAACGTAACCAGTTTTTCAATGGTGTAATGGTTTAACATAGAAAACTTACCGTTGGCTCTCGATTCTAATCTATCACTCCGATTTGCAAACGGATTTCACTGAAGCTGTAACTTTCATCCCAGAACATAGTTTAGGGGCCATTACCTCTTCAACTATAGTCATTTTTCTTTCGATTGCAAACGTAACCAGTTTTTCAATGGTGTAATGGTTTAACATAGAAAACTTACCGTTGGCTCTCGATTCTAATCTATCACTCCGATTTGCAAACGGATTTCACTGAAGCTGTAACTTTCATCCCAGAACATAGTTTAGGGGCCATTACCTCTTCAACTATAGTCATTTTTCTTTCGATTGCAAACGTAACCAGTTTTTCAATGGTGTAATGGTTTAACATAGAAAACTTACCGTTGGCTCTCGATTCTAATCTATCACTCCGATTTGCAAACGGATTTCACTGAAGCTGTAACTTTCATCCCAGAACATAGTTTAGGGGCCATTACCTCTTCAACTATAGTCATTTTTCTTTCGATTGCAAACGTAACCAGTTTTTCAATGGTGTAATGGTTTAACATAGAAAACTTACCGTTGGCTCTCGATTCTAATCTATCACTCCGATTTGCAAACGGATTTCACTGAAGCTGTAACTTTCATCCCAGAACATAGTTTAGGGGCCATTACCTCTTCAACTATAGTCATTTTTCTTTCGATTGCAAACGTAACCAGTTTTTCAATGGTGTAATGGTTTAACATAGAAAACTTACCGTTGGCTCTCGATTCTAATCTATCACTCCGATTTGCAAACGGATTTCACTGAAGCTGTAACTTTCATCCCAGAACATAGTTTAGGGGCCATTACCTCTTCAACTATAGTCATTTTTCTTTCGATTGCAAACGTAACCAGTTTTTCAATGGTGTAATGGTTTAACATAGAAAACTTACCGTTGGCTCTCGATTCTAATCTATCACTCCGATTTGCAAACGGATTTCACTGAAGCTGTAACTTTCATCCCAGAACATAGTTTAGGGGCCATTACCTCTTCAACTATAGTCATTTTTCTTTCGATTGCAAACGTAACCAGTTTTTCAATGGTGTAATGGTTTAACATAGAAAACTTACCGTTGGCTCTCGATTCTAATCTATCACTCCGATTTGCAAACGGATTTCACTGAAGCTGTAACTTTCATCCCAGAACATAGTTTAGGGGCCATTACCTCTTCAACTATAGTCATTTTTCTTTCGATTGCAAACGTAACCAGTTTTTCAATGGTGTAATGGTTTAACATAGAAAACTTACCGTTGGCTCTCGATTCTAATCTATCACTCCGATTTGCAAACGGATTTCACTGAAGCTGTAACTTTCATCCCAGAACATAGTTTAGGGGCCATTACCTCTTCAACTATAGTCATTTTTCTTTCGATTGCAAACGTAACCAGTTTTTCAATGGTGTAATGGTTTAACATAGAAAACTTACCGTTGGCTCTCGATTCTAATCTATCACTCCGATTTGCAAACGGATTTCACTGAAGCTGTAACTTTCATCCCAGAACATAGTTTAGGGGCCATTACCTCTTCAACTATAGTCATTTTTCTTTCGATTGCAAACGTAACCAGTTTTTCAATGGTGTAATGGTTTAACATAGAAAACTTACCGTTGGCTCTCGATTCTAATCTATCACTCCGATTTGCAAACGGATTTCACTGAAGCTGTAACTTTCATCCCAGAACATAGTTTAGGGGCCATTACCTCTTCAACTATAGTCATTTTTCTTTCGATTGCAAACGTAACCAGTTTTTCAATGGTGTAATGGTTTAACATAGAAAACTTACCGTTGGCTCTCGATTCTAATCTATCACTCCGATTTGCAAACGGATTTCACTGAAGCTGTAACTTTCATCCCAGAACATAGTTTAGGGGCCATTACCTCTTCAACTATAGTCATTTTTCTTTCGATTGCAAACGTAACCAGTTTTTCAATGGTGTAATGGTTTAACATAGAAAACTTACCGTTGGCTCTCGATTCTAATCTATCACTCCGATTTGCAAACGGATTTCACTGAAGCTGTAACTTTCATCCCAGAACATAGTTTAGGGGCCATTACCTCTTCAACTATAGTCATTTTTCTTTCGATTGCAAACGTAACCAGTTTTTCAATGGTGTAATGGTTTAACATAGAAAACTTACCGTTGGCTCTCGATTCTAATCTATCACTCCGATTTGCAAACGGATTTCACTGAAGCTGTAACTTTCATCCCAGAACATAGTTTAGGGGCCATTACCTCTTCAACTATAGTCATTTTTCTTTCGATTGCAAACGTAACCAGTTTTTCAATGGTGTAATGGTTTAACATAGAAAACTTACCGTTGGCTCTCGATTCTAATCTATCACTCCGATTTGCAAACGGATTTCACTGAAGCTGTAACTTTCATCCCAGAACATAGTTTAGGGGCCATTACCTCTTCAACTATAGTCATTTTTCTTTCGATTGCAAACGTAACCAGTTTTTCAATGGTGTAATGGTTTAACATAGAAAACTTACCGTTGGCTCTCGATTCTAATCTATCACTCCGATTTGCAAACGGATTTCACTGAAGCTGTAACTTTCATCCCAGAACATAGTTTAGGGGCCATTACCTCTTCAACTATAGTCATTTTTCTTTCGATTGCAAACGTAACCAGTTTTTCAATGGGTAATGGTTTAACATAGAAAACTTACCGTTGGCTCTCGATTCTAATCTATCACTCCGATTTGCAAACGGATTTCACTGAAGCTGTAACTTTCATCCCAGAACATAGTTTAGGGGCCATTACCTCTTCAACTATAGTCATTTTTCTTTCGATTGCAAACGTAACCAGTTTTTCAATGGTGTAATGGTTTAACATAGAAAACTTACCGTTGGCTCTCGATTCTAATCTATCACTCCGATTTGCAAACGGATTTCACTGAAGCTGTAACTTTCATCCCAGAACATAGTTTAGGGGCCATTACCTCTTCAACTATAGTCATTTTTCTTTCGATTGCAAACGTAACCAGTTTTTCAATGGTGTAATGGTTTAACATAGAAAACTTACCGTTGGCTCTCGATTCTAATCTATCACTCCGATTTGCAAACGGATTTCACTGAAGCTGTAACTTTCATCCCAGAACATAGTTTAGGGGCCATTACCTCTTCAACTATAGTCATTTTTCTTTCGATTGCAAACGTAACCAGTTTTTCAATGGTGTAATGGTTTAACATAGAAAACTTACCGTTGGCTCTCGATTCTAATCTATCACTCCGATTTGCAAACGGATTTCACTGAAGCTGTAACTTTCATCCCAGAACATAGTTTAGGGGCCATTACCTCTTCAACTATAGTCATTTTTCTTTCGATTGCAAACGTAACCAGTTTTTCAATGGTGTAATGGTTTAACATAGAAAACTTACCGTTGGCTCTCGATTCTAATCTATCACTCCGATTTGCAAACGGATTTCACTGAAGCTGTAACTTTCATCCCAGAACATAGTTTAGGGGCCATTACCTCTTCAACTATAGTCATTTTTCTTTCGATTGCAAACGTAACCAGTTTTTCAATGGTGTAATGGTTTAACATAGAAAACTTACCGTTGGCTCTCGATTCTAATCTATCACTCCGATTTGCAAACGGATTTCACTGAAGCTGTAACTTTCATCCCAGAACATAGTTTAGGGGCCATTACCTCTTCAACTATAGTCATTTTTCTTTCGATTGCAAACGTAACCAGTTTTTCAATGGTGTAATGGTTTAACATAGAAAACTTACCGTTGGCTCTCGATTCTAATCTATCACTCCGATTTGCAAACGGATTTCACTGAAGCTGTAACTTTCATCCCAGAACATAGTTTAGGGGCCATTACCTCTTCAACTATAGTCATTTTTCTTTCGATTGCAAACGTAACCAGTTTTTCAATGGTGTAATGGTTTAACATAGAAAACTTACCGTTGGCTCTCGATTCTAATCTATCACTCCGATTTGCAAACGGATTTCACTGAAGCTGTAACTTTCATCCCAGAACATAGTTTAGGGGCCATTACCTCTTCAACTATAGTCATTTTTCTTTCGATTGCAAACGTAACCAGTTTTTCAATGGTGTAATGGTTTAACATAGAAAACTTACCGTTGGCTCTCGATTCTAATCTATCACTCCGATTTGCAAACGGATTTCACTGAAGCTGTAACTTTCATCCCAGAACATAGTTTAGGGGCCATTACCTCTTCAACTATAGTCATTTTTCTTTCGATTGCAAACGTAACCAGTTTTTCAATGGTGTAATGGTTTAACATAGAAAACTTACCGTTGGCTCTCGATTCTAATCTATCACTCCGATTTGCAAACGGATTTCACTGAAGCTGTAACTTTCATCCCAGAACATAGTTTAGGGGCCATTACCTCTTCAACTATAGTCATTTTTCTTTCGATTGCAAACGTAACCAGTTTTTCAATGGTGTAATGGTTTAACATAGAAAACTTACCGTTGGCTCTCGATTCTAATCTATCACTCCGATTTGCAAACGGATTTCACTGAAGCTGTAACTTTCATCCCAGAACATAGTTTAGGGGCCATTACCTCTTCAACTATAGTCATTTTTCTTTCGATTGCAAACGTAACCAGTTTTTCAATGGTGTAATGGTTTAACATAGAAAACTTACCGTTGGCTCTCGATTCTAATCTATCACTCCGATTTGCAAACGGATTTCACTGAAGCTGTAACTTTCATCCCAGAACATAGTTTAGGGGCCATTACCTCTTCAACTATAGTCATTTTTCTTTCGATTGCAAACGTAACCAGTTTTTCAATGGTGTAATGGTTTAACATAGAAAACTTACCGTTGGCTCTCGATTCTAATCTATCACTCCGATTTGCAAACGGATTTCACTGAAGCTGTAACTTTCATCCCAGAACATAGTTTAGGGGCCATTACCTCTTCAACTATAGTCATTTTTCTTTCGATTGCAAACGTAACCAGTTTTTCAATGGTGTAATGGTTTAACATAGAAAACTTACCGTTGGCTCTCGATTCTAATCTATCACTCCGATTTGCAAACGGATTTCACTGAAGCTGTAACTTTCATCCCAGAACATAGTTTAGGGGCCATTACCTCTTCAACTATAGTCATTTTTCTTTCGATTGCAAACGTAACCAGTTTTTCAATGGTGTAATGGTTTAACATAGAAAACTTACCGTTGGCTCTCGATTCTAATCTATCACTCCGATTTGCAAACGGATTTCACTGAAGCTGTAACTTTCATCCCAGAACATAGTTTAGGGGCCATTACCTCTTCAACTATAGTCATTTTTCTTTCGATTGCAAACGTAACCAGTTTTTCAATGGTGTAATGGTTTAACATAGAAAACTTACCGTTGGCTCTCGATTCTAATCTATCACTCCGATTTGCAAACGGATTTCACTGAAGCTGTAACTTTCATCCCAGAACATAGTTTAGGGGCCATTACCTCTTCAACTATAGTCATTTTTCTTTCGATTGCAAACGTAACCAGTTTTTCAATGGTGTAATGGTTTAACATAGAAAACTTACCGTTGGCTCTCGATTCTAATCTATCACTCCGATTTGCAAACGGATTTCACTGAAGCTGTAACTTTCATCCCAGAACATAGTTTAGGGGCCATTACCTCTTCAACTATAGTCATTTTTCTTTCGATTGCAAACGTAACCAGTTTTTCAATGGTGTAATGGTTTAACATAGAAAACTTACCGTTGGCTCTCGATTCTAATCTATCACTCCGATTTGCAAACGGATTTCACTGAAGCTGTAACTTTCATCCCAGAACATAGTTTAGGGGCCATTACCTCTTCAACTATAGTCATTTTTCTTTCGATTGCAAACGTAACCAGTTTTTCAATGGTGTAATGGTTTAACATAGAAAACTTACCGTTGCCTCTCGATTCTAATCTATCACTCCGATTTGCTAACGGATTTCACTGAAGCTGTAACTTTCATCCCAGAACATAGTTTAGGGGCCATTACCTCTTCAACTATAGTCATTTTTCTTTCGATTGCAAACGTAACCAGTTTTTCAATGGTGTAACTTACCGTTGGCTCTCGATTCTAATCTATCACTCCGATTTGCAAACGGATTTCACTGAAGCTGTAACTTTCATCCCAGAACATAGTTTAGGGGCCATTACCTCTTCAACTATAGTCATTTTTCTTTCGATTGCAAACGTAACCAGTTTTTCAATGGTGTAATGGTTTAACATAGAAAACTTACCGTTGGCTCTCGATTCTAATCTATCACTCCGATTTGCAAACGGATTTCACTGAAGCTGTAACTTTCATCCCAGAACATAGTTTAGGGGCCATTACCTCTTCAACTATAGTCATTTTTCTTTCGATTGCAAACGTAACCAGTTTTTCAATGGTGTAACTTACCGTTGGCTCTCGATTCTAATCTATCACTCCGATTTGCAAACGGATTTCACTGAAGCTGTAACTTTCATCCCAGAACATAGTTTAGGGGCCATTACCTCTTCAACTATAGTCATTTTTCTTTCGATTGCAAACGTAACCAGTTTTTCAATGGTGTAATGGTTTAACATAGAAAACTTACCGTTGGCTCTCGATTCTAATCTATCACTCCGATTTGCAAACGGATTTCACTGAAGCTGTAACTTTCATCCCAGAACATAGTTTAGGGGCCATTACCTCTTCAACTATAGTCATTTTTCTTTCGATTGCAAACGTAACCAGTTTTTCAATGGTGTAATGGTTTAACATAGAAAACTTACCGTTGGCTCTCGATTCTAATCTATCACTCCGATTTGCAAACGGATTTCACTGAAGCTGTAACTTTCATCCCAGAACATAGTTTAGGGGCCATTACCTCTTCAACTATAGTCATTTTTCTTTCGATTGCAAACGTAACCAGTTTTTCAATGGTGTAATGGTTTAACATAGAAAACTTACCGTTGGCTCTCGATTCTAATCTATCACTCCGATTTGCAAACGGATTTCACTGAAGCTGTAACTTTCATCCCAGAACATAGTTTAGGGGCCATTACCTCTTCAACTATAGTCATTTTTCTTTCGATTGCAAACGTAACCAGTTTTTCAATGGTGTAATGGTTTAACATAGAAAACTTACCGTTGGCTCTCGATTCTAATCTATCACTCCGATTTGCAAACGGATTTCACTGAAGCTGTAACTTTCATCCCAGAACATAGTTTAGGGGCCATTACCTCTTCAACTATAGTCATTTTTCTTTCGATTGCAAACGTAACCAGTTTTTCAATGGTGTAATGGTTTAACATAGAAAACTTACCGTTGGCTCTCGATTCTAATCTATCACTCCGATTTGCAAACGGATTTCACTGAAGCTGTAACTTTCATCCCAGAACATAGTTTAGGGGCCATTACCTCTTCAACTATAGTCATTTTTCTTTCGATTGCAAACGTAACCAGTTTTTCAATGGTGTAATGGTTTAACATAGAAAACTTACCGTTGGCTCTCGATTCTAATCTATCACTCCGATTTGCAAACGGATTTCACTGAAGCTGTAACTTTCATCCCAGAACATAGTTTAGGGGCCATTACCTCTTCAACTATAGTCATTTTTCTTTCGATTGCAAACGTAACCAGTTTTTCAATGGTGTAATGGTTTAACATAGAAAACTTACCGTTGGCTCTCGATTCTAATCTATCACTCCGATTTGCAAACGGATTTCACTGAAGCTGTAACTTTCATCCCAGAACATAGTTTAGGGGCCATTACCTCTTCAACTATAGTCATTTTTCTTTCGATTGCAAACGTAACCAGTTTTTCAATGGTGTAATGGTTTAACATAGAAAACTTACCGTTGGCTCTCGATTCTAATCTATCACTCCGATTTGCAAACGGATTTCACTGAAGCTGTAACTTTCATCCCAGAACATAGTTTAGGGGCCATTACCTCTTCAACTATAGTCATTTTTCTTTCGATTGCAAACGTAACCAGTTTTTCAATGGTGTAATGGTTTAACATAGAAAACTTACCGTTGGCTCTCGATTCTAATCTATCACTCCGATTTGCAAACGGATTTCACTGAAGCTGTAACTTTCATCCCAGAACATAGTTTAGGGGCCATTACCTCTTCAACTATAGTCATTTTTCTTTCGATTGCAAACGTAACCAGTTTTTCAATGGTGTAATGGTTTAACATAGAAAACTTACCGTTGGCTCTCGATTCTAATCTATCACTCCGATTTGCAAACGGATTTCACTGAAGCTGTAACTTTCATCCCAGAACATAGTTTAGGGGCCATTACCTCTTCAACTATAGTCATTTTTCTTTCGATTGCAAACGTAACCAGTTTTTCAATGGTGTAATGGTTTAACATAGAAAACTTACCGTTGGCTCTCGATTCTAATCTATCACTCCGATTTGCAAACGGATTTCACTGAAGCTGTAACTTTCATCCCAGAACATAGTTTAGGGGCCATTACCTCTTCAACTATAGTCATTTTTCTTTCGATTGCAAACGTAACCAGTTTTTCAATGGTGTAATGGTTTAACATAGAAAACTTACCGTTGGCTCTCGATTCTAATCTATCACTCCGATTTGCAAACGGATTTCACTGAAGCTGTAACTTTCATCCCAGAACATAGTTTAGGGGCCATTACCTCTTCAACTATAGTCATTTTTCTTTCGATTGCAAACGTAACCAGTTTTTCAATGGTGTAATGGTTTAACATAGAAAACTTACCGTTGGCTCTCGATTCTAATCTATCACTCCGATTTGCAAACGGATTTCACTGAAGCTGTAACTTTCATCCCAGAACATAGTTTAGGGGCCATTACCTCTTCAACTATAGTCATTTTTCTTTCGATTGCAAACGTAACCAGTTTTTCAATGGTGTAATGGTTTAACATAGAAAACTTACCGTTGGCTCTCGATTCTAATCTATCACTCCGATTTGCAAACGGATTTCACTGAAGCTGTAACTTTCATCCCAGAACATAGTTTAGGGGCCATTACCTCTTCAACTATAGTCATTTTTCTTTCGATTGCAAACGTAACCAGTTTTTCAATGGTGTAATGGTTTAACATAGAAAACTTACCGTTGGCTCTCGATTCTAATCTATCACTCCGATTTGCAAACGGATTTCACTGAAGCTGTAACTTTCATCCCAGAACATAGTTTAGGGGCCATTACCTCTTCAACTATAGTCATTTTTCTTTCGATTGCAAACGTAACCAGTTTTTCAATGGTGTAATGGTTTAACATAGAAAACTTACCGTTGGCTCTCGATTCTAATCTATCACTCCGATTTGCAAACGGATTTCACTGAAGCTGTAACTTTCATCCCAGAACATAGTTTAGGGGCCATTACCTCTTCAACTATAGTCATTTTTCTTTCGATTGCAAACGTAACCAGTTTTTCAATGGTGTAATGGTTTAACATAGAAAACTTACCGTTGGCTCTCGATTCTAATCTATCACTCCGATTTGCAAACGGATTTCACTGAAGCTGTAACTTTCATCCCAGAACATAGTTTAGGGGCCATTACCTCTTCAACTATAGTCATTTTTCTTTCGATTGCAAACGTAACCAGTTTTTCAATGGTGTAATGGTTTAACATAGAAAACTTACCGTTGGCTCTCGATTCTAATCTATCACTCCGATTTGCAAACGGATTTCACTGAAGCTGTAACTTTCATCCCAGAACATAGTTTAGGGGCCATTACCTCTTCAACTATAGTCATTTTTCTTTCGATTGCAAACGTAACCAGTTTTTCAATGGTGTAATGGTTTAACATAGAAAACTTACCGTTGGCTCTCGATTCTAATCTATCACTCCGATTTGCAAACGGATTTCACTGAAGCTGTAACTTTCATCCCAGAACATAGTTTAGGGGCCATTACCTCTTCAACTATAGTCATTTTTCTTTCGATTGCAAACGTAACCAGTTTTTCAATGGTGTAATGGTTTAACATAGAAAACTTACCGTTGGCTCTCGATTCTAATCTATCACTCCGATTTGCAAACGGATTTCACTGAAGCTGTAACTTTCATCCCAGAACATAGTTTAGGGGCCATTACCTCTTCAACTATAGTCATTTTTCTTTCGATTGCAAACGTAACCAGTTTTTCAATGGTGTAATGGTTTAACATAGAAAACTTACCGTTGGCTCTCGATTCTAATCTATCACTCCGATTTGCAAACGGATTTCACTGAAGCTGTAACTTTCATCCCAGAACATAGTTTAGGGGCCATTACCTCTTCAACTATAGTCATTTTTCTTTCGATTGCAAACGTAACCAGTTTTTCAATGGTGTAATGGTTTAACATAGAAAACTTACCGTTGGCTCTCGATTCTAATCTATCACTCCGATTTGCAAACGGATTTCACTGAAGCTGTAACTTTCATCCCAGAACATAGTTTAGGGGCCATTACCTCTTCAACTATAGTCATTTTTCTTTCGATTGCAAACGTAACCAGTTTTTCAATGGTGTAATGGTTTAACATAGAAAACTTACCGTTGGCTCTCGATTCTAATCTATCACTCCGATTTGCAAACGGATTTCACTGAAGCTGTAACTTTCATCCCAGAACATAGTTTAGGGGCCATTACCTCTTCAACTATAGTCATTTTTCTTTCGATTGCAAACGTAACCAGTTTTTCAATGGTGTAATGGTTTAACATAGAAAACTTACCGTTGGCTCTCGATTCTAATCTATCACTCCGATTTGCAAACGGATTTCACTGAAGCTGTAACTTTCATCCCAGAACATAGTTTAGGGGCCATTACCTCTTCAACTATAGTCATTTTTCTTTCGATTGCAAACGTAACCAGTTTTTCAATGGTGTAATGGTTTAACATAGAAAACTTACCGTTGGCTCTCGATTCTAATCTATCACTCCGATTTGCAAACGGATTTCACTGAAGCTGTAACTTTCATCCCAGAACATAGTTTAGGGGCCATTACCTCTTCAACTATAGTCATTTTTCTTTCGATTGCAAACGTAACCAGTTTTTCAATGGTGTAATGGTTTAACATAGAAAACTTACCGTTGGCTCTCGATTCTAATCTATCACTCCGATTTGCAAACGGATTTCACTGAAGCTGTAACTTTCATCCCAGAACATAGTTTAGGGGCCATTACCTCTTCAACTATAGTCATTTTTCTTTCGATTGCAAACGTAACCAGTTTTTCAATGGTGTAATGGTTTAACATAGAAAACTTACCGTTGGCTCTCGATTCTAATCTATCACTCCGATTTGCAAACGGATTTCACTGAAGCTGTAACTTTCATCCCAGAACATAGTTTAGGGGCCATTACCTCTTCAACTATAGTCATTTTTCTTTCGATTGCAAACGTAACCAGTTTTTCAATGGTGTAATGGTTTAACATAGAAAACTTACCGTTGGCTCTCGATTCTAATCTATCACTCCGATTTGCAAACGGATTTCACTGAAGCTGTAACTTTCATCCCAGAACATAGTTTAGGGGCCATTACCTCTTCAACTATAGTCATTTTTCTTTCGATTGCAAACGTAACCAGTTTTTCAATGGTGTAATGGTTTAACATAGAAAACTTACCGTTGGCTCTCGATTCTAATCTATCACTCCGATTTGCAAACGGATTTCACTGAAGCTGTAACTTTCATCCCAGAACATAGTTTAGGGGCCATTACCTCTTCAACTATAGTCATTTTTCTTTCGATTGCAAACGTAACCAGTTTTTCAATGGTGTAATGGTTTAACATAGAAAACTTACCGTTGGCTCTCGATTCTAATCTATCACTCCGATTTGCAAACGGATTTCACTGAAGCTGTAACTTTCATCCCAGAACATAGTTTAGGGGCCATTACCTCTTCAACTATAGTCATTTTTCTTTCGATTGCAAACGTAACCAGTTTTTCAATGGTGTAATGGTTTAACATAGAAAACTTACCGTTGGCTCTCGATTCTAATCTATCACTCCGATTTGCAAACGGATTTCACTGAAGCTGTAACTTTCATCCCAGAACATAGTTTAGGGGCCATTACCTCTTCAACTATAGTCATTTTTCTTTCGATTGCAAACGTAACCAGTTTTTCAATGGTGTAATGGTTTAACATAGAAAACTTACCGTTGGCTCTCGATTCTAATCTATCACTCCGATTTGCAAACGGATTTCACTGAAGCTGTAACTTTCATCCCAGAACATAGTTTAGGGGCCATTACCTCTTCAACTATAGTCATTTTTCTTTCGATTGCAAACGTAACCAGTTTTTCAATGGTGTAATGGTTTAACATAGAAAACTTACCGTTGGCTCTCGATTCTAATCTATCACTCCGATTTGCAAACGGATTTCACTGAAGCTGTAACTTTCATCCCAGAACATAGTTTAGGGGCCATTACCTCTTCAACTATAGTCATTTTTCTTTCGATTGCAAACGTAACCAGTTTTTCAATGGTGTAATGGTTTAACATAGAAAACTTACCGTTGGCTCTCGATTCTAATCTATCACTCCGATTTGCAAACGGATTTCACTGAAGCTGTAACTTTCATCCCAGAACATAGTTTAGGGGCCATTACCTCTTCAACTATAGTCATTTTTCTTTCGATTGCAAACGTAACCAGTTTTTCAATGGTGTAATGGTTTAACATAGAAAACTTACCGTTGGCTCTCGATTCTAATCTATCACTCCGATTTGCAAACGGATTTCACTGAAGCTGTAACTTTCATCCCAGAACATAGTTTAGGGGCCATTACCTCTTCAACTATAGTCATTTTTCTTTCAACCAGTTTTTCAATGGTGTAATGGTTTAACATAGAAAACTTACCGTTGGCTCTCGATTCTAATCTATCACTCCGATTTGCAAACGGATTTCACTGAAGCTGTAACTTTCATCCCAGAACATAGTTTAGGGGCCATTACCTCTTCAACTATAGTCATTTTTCTTTCGATTGCAAACGTAACCAGTTTTTCAATGGTGTAATGGTTTAACATAGAAAACTTACCGTTGGCTCTCGATTCTAATCTATCACTCCGATTTGCAAACGGATTTCACTGAAGCTGTAACTTTCATCCCAGAACATAGTTTAGGGGCCATTACCTCTTCAACTATAGTCATTTTTCTTTCGATTGCAAACGTAACCAGTTTTTCAATGGTGTAATGGTTTAACATAGAAAACTTACCGTTGGCTCTCGATTCTAATCTATCACTCCGATTTGCAAACGGATTTCACTGAAGCTGTAACTTTCATCCCAGAACATAGTTTAGGGGCCATTACCTCTTCAACTATAGTCATTTTTCTTTCGATTGCAAACGTAACCAGTTTTTCAATGGTGTAATGGTTTAACATAGAAAACTTACCGTTGGCTCTCGATTCTAATCTATCACTCCGATTTGCAAACGGATTTCACTGAAGCTGTAACTTTCATCCCAGAACATAGTTTAGGGGCCATTACCTCTTCAACTATAGTCATTTTTCTTTCGATTGCAAACGTAACCAGTTTTTCAATGGTGTAATGGTTTAACATAGAAAACTTACCGTTGGCTCTCGATTCTAATCTATCACTCCGATTTGCAAACGGATTTCACTGAAGCTGTAACTTTCATCCCAGAACATAGTTTAGGGGCCATTACCTCTTCAACTATAGTCATTTTTCTTTCGATTGCAAACGTAACCAGTTTTTCAATGGTGTAATGGTTTAACATAGAAAACTTACCGTTGGCTCTCGATTCTAATCTATCACTCCGATTTGCAAACGGATTTCACTGAAGCTGTAACTTTCATCCCAGAACATAGTTTAGGGGCCATTACCTCTTCAACTATAGTCATTTTTCTTTCGATTGCAAACGTAACCAGTTTTTCAATGGTGTAATGGTTTAACATAGAAAACTTACCGTTGGCTCTCGATTCTAATCTATCACTCCGATTTGCAAACGGATTTCACTGAAGCTGTAACTTTCATCCCAGAACATAGTTTAGGGGCCATTACCTCTTCAACTATAGTCATTTTTCTTTCGATTGCAAACGTAACCAGTTTTTCAATGGTGTAATGGTTTAACATAGAAAACTTACCGTTGGCTCTCGATTCTAATCTATCACTCCGATTTGCAAACGGATTTCACTGAAGCTGTAACTTTCATCCCAGAACATAGTTTAGGGGCCATTACCTCTTCAACTATAGTCATTTTTCTTTCGATTGCAAACGTAACCAGTTTTTCAATGGTGTAATGGTTTAACATAGAAAACTTACCGTTGGCTCTCGATTCTAATCTATCACTCCGATTTGCAAACGGATTTCACTGAAGCTGTAACTTTCATCCCAGAACATAGTTTAGGGGCCATTACCTCTTCAACTATAGTCATTTTTCTTTCGATTGCAAACGTAACCAGTTTTTCAATGGTGTAATGGTTTAACATAGAAAACTTACCGTTGGCTCTCGATTCTAATCTATCACTCCGATTTGCAAACGGATTTCACTGAAGCTGTAACTTTCATCCCAGAACATAGTTTAGGGGCCATTACCTCTTCAACTATAGTCATTTTTCTTTCGATTGCAAACGTAACCAGTTTTTCAATGGTGTAATGGTTTAACATAGAAAACTTACCGTTGGCTCTCGATTCTAATCTATCACTCCGATTTGCAAACGGATTTCACTGAAGCTGTAACTTTCATCCCAGAACATAGTTTAGGGGCCATTACCTCTTCAACTATAGTCATTTTTTCGATTGCAAACGTAACCAGTTTTTCAATGGTGTAATGGTTTAACATAGAAAACTTACCGTTGGCTCTCGATTCTAATCTATCACTCCGATTTGCAAACGGATTTCACTGAAGCTGTAACTTTCATCCCAGAACATAGTTTAGGGGCCATTACCTCTTCAACTATAGTCATTTTTCTTTCGATTGCAAACGTAACCAGTTTTTCAATGGTGTAATGGTTTAACATAGAAAACTTACCGTTGGCTCTCGATTCTAATCTATCACTCCGATTTGCAAACGGATTTCACTGAAGCTGTAACTTTCATCCCAGAACATAGTTTAGGGGCCATTACCTCTTCAACTATAGTCATTTTTCTTTCGATTGCAAACGTAACCAGTTTTTCAATGGTGTAATGGTTTAACATAGAAAACTTACCGTTGGCTCTCGATTCTAATCTATCACTCCGATTTGCAAACGGATTTCACTGAAGCTGTAACTTTCATCCCAGAACATAGTTTAGGGGCCATTACCTCTTCAACTATAGTCATTTTTCTTTCTATTGCAAACGTAACCAGTTTTTCAATGGTGTAATGGTTTAACATAGAAAACTTACCGTTGGCTCTCGATTCTAATCTATCACTCCGATTTGCAAACGGATTTCACTGAAGCTGTAACTTTCATCCCAGAACATAGTTTAGGGGCCATTACCTCTTCAACTATAGTCATTTTTCTTTCGATTGCAAACGTAACCAGTTTTTCAATGGTGTAATGGTTTAACATAGAAAACTTACCGTTGCCTCTCGATTCTAATCTATCACTCCGATTTGCAAACGGATTTCACTGAAGCTGTAACTTTCATCCCAGAACATAGTTTAGGGGCCATTACCTCTTCAACTATAGTCATTTTTCTTTCGATTGCAAACGTAACCAGTTTTTCAATGGTGTAATGGTTTAACATAGAAAACTTACCGTTGGCTCTCGATTCTAATCTATCACTCCGATTTGCAAACGGATTTCACTGAAGCTGTAACTTTCATCCCAGAACATAGTTTAGGGGCCATTACCTCTTCAACTATAGTCATTTTTCTTTCGATTGCAAACGTAACCAGTTTTTCAATGGTGTAATGGTTTAACATAGAAAACTTACCGTTGGCTCTCGATTCTAATCTATCACTCCGATTTGCAAACGGATTTCACTGAAGCTGTAACTTTCATCCCAGAACATAGTTTAGGGGCCATTACCTCTTCAACTATAGTCATTTTTCTTTCGATTGCAAACGTAACCAGTTTTTCAATGGTGTAATGGTTTAACATAGAAAACTTACCGTTGGCTCTCGATTCTAATCTATCACTCCGATTTGCAAACGGATTTCACTGAAGCTGTAACTTTCATCCCAGAACATAGTTTAGGGGCCATTACCTCTTCAACTATAGTCATTTTTCTTTCGATTGCAAACGTAACCAGTTTTTCAATGGTGTAATGGTTTAACATAGAAAACTTACCGTTGGCTCTCGATTCTAATCTATCACTCCGATTTGCAAACGGATTTCACTGAAGCTGTAACTTTCATCCCAGAACATAGTTTAGGGGCCATTACCTCTTCAACTATAGTCATTTTTCTTTCGATTGCAAACGTAACCAGTTTTTCAATGGTGTAATGGTTTAACATAGAAAACTTACCGTTGGCTCTCGATTCTAATCTATCACTCCGATTTGCAAACGGATTTCACTGAAGCTGTAACTTTCATCCCAGAACATAGTTTAGGGGCCATTACCTCTTCAACTATAGTCATTTTTCTTTCGATTGCAAACGTAACCAGTTTTTCAATGGTGTAATGGTTTAACATAGAAAACTTACCGTTGGCTCTCGATTCTAATCTATCACTCCGATTTGCAAACGGATTTCACTGAAGCTGTAACTTTCATCCCAGAACATAGTTTAGGGGCCATTACCTCTTCAACTATAGTCATTTTTCTTTCGATTGCAAACGTAACCAGTTTTTCAATGGTGTAATGGTTTAACATAGAAAACTTACCGTTGGCTCTCGATTCTAATCTATCACTCCGATTTGCAAACGGATTTCACTGAAGCTGTAACTTTCATCCCAGAACATAGTTTAGGGGCCATTACCTCTTCAACTATAGTCATTTTTCTTTCGATTGCAAACGTAACCAGTTTTTCAATGGTGTAATGGTTTAACATAGAAAACTTACCGTTGGCTCTCGATTCTAATCTATCACTCCGATTTGCAAACGGATTTCACTGAAGCTGTAACTTTCATCCCAGAACATAGTTTAGGGGCCATTACCTCTTCAACTATAGTCATTTTTCTTTCGATTGCAAAACGTAACCAGTTTTTCAATGGTGTAATGGTTTAACATAGAAAACTTACCGTTGGCTCTCGATTCTAATCTATCACTCCGATTTGCAAACGGATTTCACTGAAGCTGTAACTTTCATCCCAGAACATAGTTTAGGGGCCATTACCTCTTCAACTATAGTCATTTTTCTTTCGATTGCAAACGTAACCAGTTTTTCAATGGTGTAATGGTTTAACATAGAAAACTTACCGTTGGCTCTCGATTCTAATCTATCACTCCGATTTGCAAACGGATTTCACTGAAGCTGTAACTTTCATCCCAGAACATAGTTTAGGGGCCATTACCTCTTCAACTATAGTCATTTTTCTTTCGATTGCAAACGTAACCAGTTTTTCAATGGTGTAATGGTTTAACATAGAAAACTTACCGTTGGCTCTCGATTCTAATCTATCACTCCGATTTGCAAACGGATTTCACTGAAGCTGTAACTTTCATCCCAGAACATAGTTTAGGGGCCATTACCTCTTCAACTATAGTCATTTTTCTTTCGATTGCAAACGTAACCAGTTTTTCAATGGTGTAATGGTTTAACATAGAAAACTTACCGTTGGCTCTCGATTCTAATCTATCACTCCGATTTGCAAACGGATTTCACTGAAGCTGTAACTTTCATCCCAGAACATAGTTTAGGGGCCATTACCTCTTCAACTATAGTCATTTTTCTTTCGATTGCAAACGTAACCAGTTTTTCAATGGTGTAATGGTTTAACATAGAAAACTTACCGTTGGCTCTCGATTCTAATCTATCACTCCGATTTGCAAACGGATTTCACTGAAGCTGTAACTTTCATCCCAGAACATAGTTTAGGGGCCATTACCTCTTCAACTATAGTCATTTTTCTTTCGATTGCAAACGTAACCAGTTTTTCAATGGTGTAATGGTTTAACATAGAAAACTTACCGTTGGCTCTCGATTCTAATCTATCACTCCGATTTGCAAACGGATTTCACTGAAGCTGTAACTTTCATCCCAGAACATAGTTTAGGGGCCATTACCTCTTCAACTATAGTCATTTTTCTTTCGATTGCAAACGTAACCAGTTTTTCAATGGTGTAATGGTTTAACATAGAAAACTTACCGTTGGCTCTCGATTCTAATCTATCACTCCGATTTGCAAACGGATTTCACTGAAGCTGTAACTTTCATCCCAGAACATAGTTTAGGGGCCATTACCTCTTCAACTATAGTCATTTTTCTTTCGATTGCAAACGTAACCAGTTTTTCAATGGTGTAATGGTTTAACATAGAAAACTTACCGTTGGCTCTCGATTCTAATCTATCACTCCGATTTGCAAACGGATTTCACTGAAGCTGTAACTTTCATCCCAGAACATAGTTTAGGGGCCATTACCTCTTCAACTATAGTCATTTTTCTTTCGATTGCAAACGTAACCAGTTTTTCAATGGTGTAATGGTTTAACATAGAAAACTTACCGTTGGCTCTCGATTCTAATCTATCACTCCGATTTGCAAACAGATTTCACTGAAGCTGTAACTTTCATCCCAGAACATAGTTTAGGGGCCATTACCTCTTCAACTATAGTCATTTTTCTTTCGATTGCAAACGTAACCAGTTTTTCAATGGTGTAATGGTTTAACATAGAAAACTTACCGTTGGCTCTCGATTCTAATCTATCACTCCGATTTGCAAACGGATTTCACTGAAGCTGTAACTTTCATCCCAGAACATAGTTTAGGGGCCATTACCTCTTCAACTATAGTCATTTTTCTTTCGATTGCAAACGTAACCAGTTTTTCAATGGTGTAATGGTTTAACATAGAAAACTTACCGTTGGCTCTCGATTCTAATCTATCACTCCGATTTGCAAACGGATTTCACTGAAGCTGTAACTTTCATCCCAGAACATAGTTTAGGGGCCATTACCTCTTCAACTATAGTCATTTTTCTTTCGATTGCAAACGTAACCAGTTTTTCAATGGTGTAATGGTTTAACATAGAAAACTTACCGTTGGCTCTCGATTCTAATCTATCACTCCGATTTGCAAACGGATTTCACTGAAGCTGTAACTTTCATCCCAGAACATAGTTTAGGGGCCATTACCTCTTCAACTATAGTCATTTTTCTTTCGATTGCAAACGTAACCAGTTTTTCAATGGTGTAATGGTTTAACATAGAAAACTTACCGTTGGCTCTCGATTCTAATCTATCACTCCGATTTGCAAACGGATTTCACTGAAGCTGTAACTTTCATCCCAGAACATAGTTTAGGGGCCATTACCTCTTCAACTATAGTCATTTTTCTTTCGATTGCAAACGTAACCAGTTTTTCAATGGTGTAATGGTTTAACATAGAAAACTTACCGTTGCCTCTCGATTCTAATCTATCACTCCGATTTGCTAACGGATTTCACTGAAGCTGTAACTTTCATCCCAGAACATAGTTTAGGGGCCATTACCTCTTCAACTATAGTCATTTTTCTTTCGATTGCAAACGTAACCAGTTTTTCAATGGTGTAATGGTTTAACATAGAAAACTTACCGTTGGCTCTCGATTCTAATCTATCACTCCGATTTGCAAACGGATTTCACTGAAGCTGTAACTTTCATCCCAGAACATAGTTTAGGGGCCATTACCTCTTCAACTATAGTCATTTTTCTTTCGATTGCAAACGTAACCAGTTTTTCAATGGTGTAATGGTTTAACATAGAAAACTTACCGTTGGCTCTCGATTCTAATCTATCACTCCGATTTGCAAACGGATTTCACTGAAGCTGTAACTTTCATCCCAGAACATAGTTTAGGGGCCATTACCTCTTCAACTATAGTCATTTTTCTTTCGATTGCAAACGTAACCAGTTTTTCAATGGTGTAATGGTTTAACATAGAAAACTTACCGTTGGCTCTCGATTCTAATCTATCACTCCGATTTGCAAACGGATTTCACTGAAGCTGTAACTTTCATCCCAGAACATAGTTTAGGGGCCATTACCTCTTCAACTATAGTCATTTTTCTTTCGATTGCAAACGTAACCAGTTTTTCAATGGTGTAATGGTTTAACATAGAAAACTTACCGTTGGCTCTCGATTCTAATCTATCACTCCGATTTGCAAACGGATTTCACTGAAGCTGTAACTTTCATCCCAGAACATAGTTTAGGGGCCATTACCTCTTCAACTATAGTCATTTTTCTTTCGTTTCAAGGGTGTTTATTGTATGTAAGAAACAAGTTCACAAGGTAGCGTACAAACATTCTTAGTATATCCCCCATAGGGGAGTTCTTAACAAATAGCAGTAATGGGTGAATATAAAAGTGAAACATTCTTATAAAATTACGAACTTAATTTCTTACCTCCTATGTCATCTAGAGTAATCTAATAAATGAAAACAATAATCCCAAATAATTTTGTGTTTTTTTAGACTGAAAGGAAAAAGGGGGAGAAAAGATGGAGAGAAAGATTGGGTAGGAAGGGTGGGTAGGGGAAGGAGGTGATACAAGAAAGGACCCATGAGTGGGGGTTCCACAACATGCCAATGGGTACCCTTCAGGGGTTAAAAAGAGGAGAGGGGGAGAAAGAAAAGGGGAAAGAAGGAAGAAAGAATGGATGTCTACAGCGATGGAGTAAAACTCCTACACAGTTGCAGACATCTGTGGTGCTTATGAAGCTTAATCCGGTCCGCCAGCACCACTCCCCTCCCACTAATACATAGCTGTGACAACACTCACCCCACAAAAAATGTGTATATGTCATAATGTAGACCCTGTGCCAAAAGGTTGTATTACAATGTTCACCTTAAAAAGAATGGAGAGTGTATTCAAGTCCTAAGTTATCCTGAAGTTCGATCCAAGGAGTCCAAGTTGCGAAGAAATAGTCCACCTTATCGTGGACTTTGGCAAGAATATGTTCAGACAACATCACTTTATTGAGCGCATCAAACACATGATTAGGATTGAGAGACCTGGCCTTCCAATTATAAGCGATATGTCTCCTCGCCAGTGCCATAACATGGTGTAGAAGCTTATTCGCAATGTTGGAAAGATTACTGGGTCTGTTACCCAGCAGGGCGACCGATGGATCGAGAGACAACTGTATATTAAATATGAGAGAGATGCGACCCCAAATAGTCCTCCAGAAGGCCTTGGCCCGTGGGCATTGCCACCACATGTGCCAGAGAGTTCCCTTCTGTCCGCAGTCTCTCGGACACAGATCTGTTTGGTCAGGGCAAATTGCGTGCATTCTTGCTGGCGGGAAATAAACCCGGTGTAAAAGCTTTAAAGAAGTCTCTATCGAGGAATAGAAGAGACTGTTCTTGAGGAGTGTAGAGCAGCAGTGGCTCCATCTCTCCGCGGTCATAGTTCTACCGGAATCGTGTTCCCAAGCGATCTGGAATTTAGTTTTCTCTTCAGTTACCTCTTTTTTTAACAGAATATAAATGTCTGAAATTAAACCCTTGTCTAACGGACCGTTTCTGCATCTTATCTCGAATGGTGTGTACACCATCATTTCTTTGCTGTTATCAATAGTGGCCAAGTACTTAAAGATTTGTGAGGCTCTCGGGTACTCTACCGGGGGCACATCTCTCTCCGAATAGAATTGACTCAAGTTCATCAATCGGAAAGCCTTAGTGTACTTTCCCAAAGAGACCAGCCCTTTTGCGATCCACCATCTATAAAGGTTAGGGCGTAACCCCGGGGGGAAGTCAGGACTCCCAATTATCTGAGACATTAGACTAGTTCTAAGTTTTAAGTTGTATATATACCTTAGTTTAATCCATAATCTGAGGGAATGGGCCAAAATAGGTGATGAGTTTTGGATGAGTTTTAATGGGATTTTGGATGCCCACATCAGACCCTGAGCTAGGAAAGGGGAGACCAGTGATGATTCCAGCTCTACCCACATAGGGGCCATGCTGCTATTGTTAACTAAAGCCAACTGTGCAAGCCTGGCTGCCCTATAGTAGTCCAGTAGTATAGGGAGGTTGAGGCCTCCTGATTCCTTGGGCTTGGCCAGCGAAAGATATTTAATCTTGGCCTTTCTTTTGGACCAGATGAATTGATTGATTTGCTTTTGGAGTTTGGACAGGTGTGAGGTGTTAATTGGGATGGGGAGGACTCTGAACAAATACAGGATTCTTGGGAGTAGTGTCATTTTAATCGAATGTGTTTTACCTAATAGGGACAAAGGGAGTTTGGACCAATTATCTAGATCTGAGGATAGTTTCCTATATAGCGCAGGGAAGTTTACGTCATATAATTTGGTGGGATTCATTGGGAGGTTGATTCCCAGATATTTAATGTAATTGGGTTGGTATTGTAGGCCGAGAGAGACAGCTAGGTTCTTAACCTCGATTGGGGGTAACTGTGAGACCATGAGTTCAGATTTGTCTATGTTTAGGTTAAAACCCGAGTATTCAGAAAAGTCCCTGATTATTTGAAGGAGATTGGGGATGGAGGTATGTGCAGAGGATAAGGTCAGGAGGATGTCGTCTGCAAACATGTTGAGTTTGTAAGTCCTAGGTCCGATTTTTATGCCAAGAACTTCAGGTGATCTGCGAATTTTAGTAGCTAACGGCTCAATTACCAGGGCGAAAATGCCTGGGGAGAGCGGGCATCCCTGCCTCGTCCCTCTTAAGATAGGGAATCTAATCTGATTAATAGAGGGTAGTTTTAAATAAGCAGAAGGGGCTGAATACAATGTTTTAATGGCATTGAGGAAATTGCCGGAGAAACCAAATCGTTGTAGGACTGAAAGCATATAAGGCCATTTTATGCTATCGAAAGCTTTCTCCATATCTAACGATAGTATAGCTAAACTTTGTGATGTTTTAAGGCAATGATGTTGAATGTCAAGGACTTTTCTGATGTTATCGGGGGCTTGTCTATGAGGTATGAAACCTACCTGGTCCTTATTAATCAGAGCCGGTAGGACAGTGTTGAGTCTCATAGCTAGAATCGAGGTAAATAACTTATAATCTACTCCCAATAACGCTATCGGCCTATAATTCTTAGTCGATAATGGATCCCTTGGAGGCTTATGTATCATGCATATTGCAGAAGTTAGAAATTCTGGGGGCGGGGCTTTCCCTTTCATTAGAAAGTTATAAAACTTGAGGAGGTGGGGGCTCAGGGTACTCTCGAATTTTTTATAGTAAAGAGCCGAGAGCCCGTCCGGACCTGGGGCTTTGGAGCGTTTTAGGTGTTTGATGGCCCTATGGAGCTCCTCCTCACTGATAGGGAAATTGAGTGTATTAGCTAGTTCTTGTGATAGTTTGAAACCTACGTTCTCCTTCAAGAACGCATCCTTCCTGTCAGATGCTGCGTCAGGGGAATCATCACTGTAGAGTTTTTTATAATAATCCAGGAACGCCTGATAGATCCTTTCGGGGTTAGATGTAATTTGACCTGATTTTTCCCTAATTCTAATGATTTTGTTTGTTATTTGTTTATTTCTCAATCTCCTGGCTAGCCATTTATTTGGCTTATTCATTTGCTCATATGCCAGAGCCCCCGTCCATCTCATGGCCTTTTCTATTTCTGCATTTAAAATGGCATCTAATTGTAATTGGGAGTCGAAAATTTGTTTTTGCAAATATCTTGACGGGTTATTCTGGTTTACCCCATGTAACACATTTATTTTACGTTCTAGATTGGAGACAATTATCCCTCTATCTCTCTTTGCTTTAGCTGCGTTCTTCATTATTACTCCCCTGACCACTGTCTTATGGGCCATCCAACATATCCCTTCATCGACATCTTCCGTCGCGTTTTCACGGAAATAGTCCGTTAGGCAGGACTCTATATTAGAGCAAATAGTTGGGTTTATTAATAGAGATTCATTGAGTCTCCATTGAGACCGTAGTGATTTGGGGATTGGGGATGTAAGGGCCGTGAGTACGAAATCGTGGTCTGACCAGGGGCAAACCACATGTCTTGAGTAAGCTAAAGAAGCAGCGCAGTGAGTGGGGATAAGTATTAAATCTATCCTTGAATAGGAGTTATGTGGGGCTGAAAAGAAGGAATATCCTCTCTTTCCCCCATTGTGTTCCCTCCAGGAATCTAACAGTGAATGTGTCTTGAACAGGTCCTGAAACATGTCCTGATTCTTTTTTATAATCGATTTTCTGGGTAAGTGCGTTCTGTCGATATTATCATTTGGTGTGGTGTTGAAGTCGCCTGCCCATATTAAACTGTCAAATTTGAGCGTCAGCAAAATATTGGAAATTTTGTTGATCACTGAGTTAGCAGTATCAGGAGGGGCGTATATATTAACAACACATAATGTTTTGCCTTCATATAATCCAATTATGATTGAGTAAGTACCTGATTCATCTTCCTGGTGGGAGGTAATCTCAATGGGGAAGTGATCTGAGAATAATGTGATGACTCCTCTGCTTCTTTTCTTAAAGGAAGACATGTAGAATCTCCCGTAGTGTTTGTGGAACTGTTTCGGGTGGTTGAGAGGGGAAAAGTGTGTTTCCTGTATACACAGGATGTCCGGGGCATGCTTGGCGTATCCTTTAAAGGCCTTATTCCGTTTGGCTGGGGAATTCAAACCTTTGGCATTATGGGTCATAACATTAATTGTCTTGAATGTGGGGGGTGGGTGTACTATCATGAGACAATGCAGAGGGGGGAGAGAGCCTGCGGACCGGAGAAAATATTGCATATGCTATGAGATACATGAGGACATACCCGCCCCTAACCAGGGCAAGCATCTCCAAAACATATATGGAAGAGTTGCACACATAAAGTGTGGCATGATTGGACACGTGGGTGGCCAAAAATAATATACCTATCAGCCACCAAACACTGTCCATTGGGGGTACACCGAGACCTGTGAGACCTGCCGCCTATGTGTATAAATGAAACATCACAAGGTGGGTGGACAGACCTGGAATCAGTTAAACTGAAAACATTGAACTAACTAAAGCATTGAACTAACTTATATCTAATATAAACATTTCACGTTTGCCAGTGGAACACAGTATAACATAACTTTAGAGTCCACAGTCTTAATACCTGTATCGAAGTAATGTTCTTGAAGTAGCAGGAGAAAAGTGGAGCATGGTGTGATGCATAAGGTGCAATCATAAGTTCTGGGGCGGGCCGACATCATAAAGCAGCCCGCTCCCGCACAGTCCCCACCAAAATAGATATACGGTCTATTGACCTGAATATGGGAAAACAAAACTTCGAGTGGGCTGACATCATAAAGCAGCCCACTCTCGCTGTGGCCTCCTCGAAAGGCTTCAGTGATCTAGTCGCAATGTTAGAATCTTGAAAGATGGAATTTCAAAGATGTGTTACCATCCGAGTTTAGGATATTTTTAGATACCTGATAACTTGATGTAAGCCTTCCCTTCAGTCGGCCAGGGACCGGTATTGCAACCTAGGCCGTTCTGTGGGGGACCTTTGAGCTGGAGATTCCTCTCTCGGTGGGGAATTTCTAGAGGAAGACCAGTTCCTATTTCGCCGAGTTTCTCTCCTCGGCTTTGGTGCCAATCCCTCTTGCTGCTGGTTCGGGTCAGGGATGGTGAATGGGATTCCAGCCTCTGTTAGTGCATCTTCAGCACCCTCTGGGGTCTTGCATACATACTGCTTGTTATTTTTCTTGAAAATGAGGGCAAACGGGAAGCCCCACTTGTATCGAATGGAAGCTTGCTGGAGAGCAGTAGTAAAGGGTTTCATGTTCCTCCTCTTTTGAATCGTGATGGGTGCCAGATCCGCAAATAGCTGGACTGATTGCGGCATGCCGGGCAGGGTTTGGAGACCTCTTGCTTCAAACAGAATCTTGTCTCTAACATCCTCTGTGCATAGTTTAGCTATGATATCTCGAGGTAGGGCTGTATTACGAGGTCGGACTAGGGCTCTATGAATCCTGATGACCCTAAGGCTTGATGGTTCAAGTTGGGGCAATAGGGCCTGGAATAAATTGGCCGCCATTGCATCTAGGTCCTCGACAGTTTCTGGCACACCACGGATTCTCACATTTGCCCTCCTGCTCCTATTCTCCAAATCCTCAAGTTTGTCTTCCACTGCGTCCAAACGGTCGTCGTGTTGTTCGATTGTCGCCGAATTTGCATTAGTGACCATCACTATATCGTCTGCTTGGGTTTCCAGAGAGGTCACCCGTGCTCCCATGTCCCCGATCTGGTCGGAAAGTTCTGTGACCGCAATCTTGAGTTCCGCTTTAAGCTCAGCTCGGAAGATGTTAGTAATGGTCGTCAAGAGATGCTCAGCAGACATTCCTGCTATCTGGACTCCTAGACTATGGTCTGGAGAGTCTGTAGAATCGATTGGCCAATCGCTGATGGAATCTGATCTTGCTGCTCTTTGTACGCGCGGGGCACTCTGGGCGTATTCCTCTGGTGATGCGGCCATTTGTACGCCTGATCTGGTGGTATAGTCATCAGGTGATGTGGACGCATGTACGCCTTGTGTATGGGGATATGCGTCAGATGATGCGACCATTTTTCCGCCTGGAGTATGGGCATATGCGTCCAATGATGCGGCCGATTGTACGCCTGGTGAATGGGTTTCTGCGTCAGATGATGCGGCCGTTTTTACGCATGATGTGTGCCCTTTTGTATCTGTGGATGCGGCTGTTTGTGCGCATGCGGGCGGTGACGCGTCTGCCGGAAGTACGCATGGCTGCATGTTCAACGCGTATTTTTGTACGCGTTGAGCGGCTCCGCTGGCGTGACCCGGAAGAGGGGAATCTGGGGGTCCCGCTTGGTTCTGGGGGGGTGACATACCTCCGTCCAGGGTGCGGCAGGCGGCCAGAACAGGTGTGGGTGGTTTTCCAGACCCAGTCTTCTCTCTATCAGCCTGGGAACGTCTGGGGCCTTCTTCCTTGGCGGCGGCCATCTTGGAAAATTTCCTGGTGAAACGAAGAGGAGATCTCAGGGGGATGTAGCTTGATCTGCTCCTGATAGGGTAAAACCGAGGAGATCTCTGCATAGCCTGGATCTTTAGCTGTCGGATGATATATAATATGTCCAAATCTGTCCGTTCTGAAGGCGGCAATCTAGCTCACAGTGCAGAGCTCACAGATCCAGCTTCTGTCCTGTGGCACTGCTCAACAGCGCCCCCGTCATTTTTCTTTCGATTGCAAACGTAACCAGTTTTTCAATGGTGTAATGGTTTAACATAGAAAACTTACCGTTGGCTCTCGATTCTAATCTATCACTCCGATTTGCAAACGGATTTCACTGAAGCTGTAACTTTCATCCCAGAACATAGTTTAGGGGCCATTACCTCTTCAACTATAGTCATTTTTCTTTCGATTGCAAACGTAACCAGTTTTTCAATGGTGTAATGGTTTAACATAGAAAACTTACCGTTGGCTCTCGATTCTAATCTATCACTCCGATTTGCAAACGGATTTCACTGAAGCTGTAACTTTCATCCCAGAACATAGTTTAGGGGCCATTACCTCTTCAACTATAGTCATTTTTCTTTCGATTGCAAACGTAACCAGTTTTTCAATGGTGTAATGGTTTAACATAGAAAACTTACCGTTGGCTCTCGATTCTAATCTATCACTCCGATTTGCAAACGGATTTCACTGAAGCTGTAACTTTCATCCCAGAACATAGTTTAGGGGCCATTACCTCTTCAACTATAGTCATTTTTCTTTCGATTGCAAACGTAACCAGTTTTTCAATGGTGTAATGGTTTAACATAGAAAACTTACCGTTGGCTCTCGATTCTAATCTATCACTCCGATTTGCAAACGGATTTCACTGAAGCTGTAACTTTCATCCCAGAACATAGTTTAGGGGCCATTACCTCTTCAACTATAGTCATTTTTCTTTCGATTGCAAACGTAACCAGTTTTTCAATGGTGTAATGGTTTAACATAGAAAACTTACCGTTGGCTCTCGATTCTAATCTATCACTCCGATTTGCAAACGGATTTCACTGAAGCTGTAACTTTCATCCCAGAACATAGTTTAGGGGCCATTACCTCTTCAACTATAGTCATTTTTCTTTCGATTGCAAACGTAACCAGTTTTTCAATGGTGTAATGGTTTAACATAGAAAACTTACCGTTGCCTCTCGATTCTAATCTATCACTCCGATTTGCTAACGGATTTCACTGAAGCTGTAACTTTCATCCCAGAACATAGTTTAGGGGCCATTACCTCTTCAACTATAGTCATTTTTCTTTCGATTGCAAACGTAACCAGTTTTTCAATGGTGTAACTTACCGTTGGCTCTCGATTCTAATCTATCACTCCGATTTGCAAACGGATTTCACTGAAGCTGTAACTTTCATCCCAGAACATAGTTTAGGGGCCATTACCTCTTCAACTATAGTCATTTTTCTTTCGATTGCAAACGTAACCAGTTTTTCAATGGTGTAATGGTTTAACATAGAAAACTTACCGTTGGCTCTCGATTCTAATCTATCACTCCGATTTGCAAACGGATTTCACTGAAGCTGTAACTTTCATCCCAGAACATAGTTTAGGGGCCATTACCTCTTCAACTATAGTCATTTTTCTTTCGATTGCAAACGTAACCAGTTTTTCAATGGTGTAACTTACCGTTGGCTCTCGATTCTAATCTATCACTCCGATTTGCAAACGGATTTCACTGAAGCTGTAACTTTCATCCCAGAACATAGTTTAGGGGCCATTACCTCTTCAACTATAGTCATTTTTCTTTCGATTGCAAACGTAACCAGTTTTTCAATGGTGTAATAGTTTAACATAGAAAACTTACCGTTGGCTCTCGATTCTAATCTATCACTCCGATTTGCAAACGGATTTCACTGAAGCTGTAACTTTCATCCCAGAACATAGTTTAGGGGCCATTACCTCTTCAACTATAGTCATTTTTCTTTCGATTGCAAACGTAACCAGTTTTTCAATGGTGTAATGGTTTAACATAGAAAACTTACCGTTGGCTCTCGATTCTAATCTATCACTCCGATTTGCAAACGGATTTCACTGAAGCTGTAACTTTCATCCCAGAACATAGTTTAGGGGCCATTACCTCTTCAACTATAGTCATTTTTCTTTCGATTGCAAACGTAACCAGTTTTTCAATGGTGTAATGGTTTAACATAGAAAACTTACCGTTGGCTCTCGATTCTAATCTATCACTCCGATTTGCAAACGGATTTCACTGAAGCTGTAACTTTCATCCCAGAACATAGTTTAGGGGCCATTACCTCTTCAACTATAGTCATTTTTCTTTCGATTGCAAACGTAACCAGTTTTTCAATGGTGTAATGGTTTAACATAGAAAACTTACCGTTGGCTCTCGATTCTAATCTATCACTCCGATTTGCAAACGGATTTCACTGAAGCTGTAACTTTCATCCCAGAACATAGTTTAGGGGCCATTACCTCTTCAACTATAGTCATTTTTCTTTCGATTGCAAAACGTAACCAGTTTTTCAATGGTGTAATGGTTTAACATAGAAAACTTACCGTTGGCTCTTGATTCTAATCTATCACTCCGATTTGCAAACGGATTTCACTGAAGCTGTAACTTTCATCCCAGAACATAGTTTAGGGGCCATTACCTCTTCAACTATAGTCATTTTTCTTTCGATTGCAAACGTAACCAGTTTTTCAATGGTGTAATGGTTTAACATAGAAAACTTACCGTTGGCTCTCGATTCTAATCTATCACTCCGATTTGCAAACGGATTTCACTGAAGCTGTAACTTTCATCCCAGAACATAGTTTAGGGGCCATTACCTCTTCAACTATAGTCATTTTTCTTTCGATTGCAAACGTAACCAGTTTTTCAATGGTGTAATGGTTTAACATAGAAAACTTACCGTTGGCTCTCGATTCTAATCTATCACTCCGATTTGCAAACGGATTTCACTGAAGCTGTAACTTTCATCCCAGAACATAGTTTAGGGGCCATTACCTCTTCAACTATAGTCATTTTTCTTTCGATTGCAAACGTAACCAGTTTTTCAATGGTGTAATGGTTTAACATAGAAAACTTACCGTTGGCTCTCGATTCTAATCTATCACTCCGATTTGCAAACGGATTTCACTGAAGCTGTAACTTTCATCCCAGAACATAGTTTAGGGGCCATTACCTCTTCAACTATAGTCATTTTTCTTTCGATTGCAAACGTAACCAGTTTTTCAATGGTGTAATGGTTTAACATAGAAAACTTACCGTTGGCTCTCGATTCTAATCTATCACTCCGATTTGCAAACGGATTTCACTGAAGCTGTAACTTTCATCCCAGAACATAGTTTAGGGGCCATTACCTCTTCAACTATAGTCATTTTTCTTTCGATTGCAAACGTAACCAGTTTTTCAATGGTGTAATGGTTTAACATAGAAAACTTACCGTTGGCTCTCGATTCTAATCTATCACTCCGATTTGCAAACGGATTTCACTGAAGCTGTAACTTTCATCCCAGAACATAGTTTAGGGGCCATTACCTCTTCAACTATAGTCATTTTTCTTTCGATTGCAAACGTAACCAGTTTTTCAATGGTGTAATGGTTTAACATAGAAAACTTACCGTTGGCTCTCGATTCTAATCTATCACTCCGATTTGCAAACGGATTTCACTGAAGCTGTAACTTTCATCCCAGAACATAGTTTAGGGGCCATTACCTCTTCAACTATAGTCATTTTTCTTTCGATTGCAAACGTAACCAGTTTTTCAATGGTGTAATGGTTTAACATAGAAAACTTACCGTTGGCTCTCGATTCTAATCTATCACTCCGATTTGCAAACGGATTTCACTGAAGCTGTAACTTTCATCCCAGAACATAGTTTAGGGGCCATTACCTCTTCAACTATAGTCATTTTTCTTTCGATTGCAAACGTAACCAGTTTTTCAATGGTGTAATGGTTTAACATAGAAAACTTACCGTTGGCTCTCGATTCTAATCTATCACTCCGATTTGCAAACAGATTTCACTGAAGCTGTAACTTTCATCCCAGAACATAGTTTAGGGGCCATTACCTCTTCAACTATAGTCATTTTTCTTTCGATTGCAAACGTAACCAGTTTTTCAATGGTGTAATGGTTTAACATAGAAAGAGGGGCGTGGCTGGCTGCTGAGCTGCATGGCTGTGTGAGACCAGAGCTCTCTGCCTGAATACCAGAAACAGCTACTAAAAGCACTCTGAAAAGCCCCAAAAACCACACAGAAAGATGGCAGGACGTTCTGAGGATGACTGGGAGTACAGAAGAACAAAATCAGGAAGGATTTACAGCTCTCCAGCCCTGAGAAAGCTGTCTCCCTACTATGCTGAAGAGAACCAAGATGGCCACCGCTATCACAGCAGGGAGGCCCTGGACAGATCTGCCTACAACACTCCACCATCCATCCTGCTGAAAAACAGGTTTGCACCCCTCCAGACCCCCTACCCAAGAGGCCATGAAGCGCTCTATGAGGAGGATTCAGACGAGGAGAACTTTCAGCGGCAGCGGCAGGCCAAGAAGAGCCGCGAGCGGAGCCCCCTGAAGCCGGGACCCACAGTACAAGGTCAGTCCGATGCGGACTTCCAGGACGCCCGGGCACCGCTACGCGTACATTCCCCTGACGCACGCGTACATTTGGACGCGTCCGACGGTCCGCAAAATACACATCCCACCACTACAGGCGTACATGCGGACGCGTCCACCCATACAAAAAATACGCAATATTCCTCACCAAGCGGACAGATGGTCGCATCAACTCTGGAAAACATACACGCTCTTCCCCAACGGCTTCAAAGGGACAATAGGACACAAAGACACCCACAAGCTCTGGATCCTCTGGAATCCTTTCCAGTAACTGACCAACCCACTTCACAGCAGTTTCTAAAGGACTTTATGCTTTCCTTCAGAGCAGTCATCCAAAATGACATTGGAGAAGTTAGAGCAGACCTTCAATCCCTAGCAGGTCACGTCTCGCAAATCGCAGGGGAAACTGACTCCAGAATTTCCAAGCTTGAAAGGAGAATAGAGGAGATGACCATTGCCCATAATAACCTCGTTGGAGCACATAAAGAGTTACTAAAAGAACACATTTTCATGAAGGAGAAAATATCCGACAACGAGGACAGAAATCGTCGGAATAATATTAAAATAAGAGGCGTACCAGAATCTGTTCACTCTGATGATCTAATGGAATATGTAAAAGATATTTTGAAGACCACAGCTCCTGATCTCCCGGACCAGATTGACAGGGCCCATCGTCTGCCAAAGCCCTCCCACGTACCCAAGCACCTTCCACGGGATGTTATAACGAGGGTACATTTCTTTCATGCGAAGGAAAGATTACTTGCAGCAACTAGAGGTGGCAAAAAACTACCCAATCCATTTCAGGATCTCATTCTGTACCAGGACCTCTCGCAAGCGACACTCCATGCAAGGAGACAGTTCTCAGAAGTTACTACTACCCTGCGTCATAGAAAAATTGCTTACTCCTGGGGTTTCCCTCCAAAACTTTTGATTTCAGACAATGGAGTGACTCATGTTGCCAGGAACCCGAAAGAAGCTTACGGCCTGTTGGCTAAATGGGATATCCCAATCTTTATCCCAAGAGACCCCAGGAAGGACAGACCATTTCATACAGAGAAGCCGATCTACCAGGTATCTCTCTCAAAGCAGTTGGCCTCCCCGAGGCAAAACTTCAAAGACCCCACATTGAATCAGATGGACACTGCCCCTCCTCCTGACCAAACGGAGAAAGAAGATTCAGCAGGGGCTTCTTCAGCTTCTTGAGCAGACGGTATTCATCCACAAACTTGTTTTTTCCCCCCAAAGGCTTTATTCCTCAGGGCATAAACAAACTTTTCTTTTCCCCTTGAAGGAATAGGCTTGATTTGAACCACTTGAGTTCATACCATCAATCAAGCTTCCTTTTTGGATCTAATCAGATCCTAACTAGTTATTTTGTTATCACTGTTCTAGTTGTTTAAATAATAGTTTTTTAGACTCCTTTGTCTGGAGTCTCTGTCGGGAGGCTTCTCAGTAAAGTCCCCATTCTCCAGGCAGGCAGCTAGCTGGAAGGTAGAACCGGATGCCAACCAGTGTGCGGCCTAGGTCTCTGTATTATCTGTTTTTTCTGTTTTTCTTTCAGGTTCATATGTTTTGCAGGTGGTTGTCCTCAAACTATTTAGGTGTGCTCATCATCATGATATGCAGAAGGTTAATGGATGCTCCAGGACTGTCTCGTGAAGGACCGACTGATTGGTATGTTTTGTATGAATGCAATTGCTATAGTAACCATGGTATTAAATTGTAACATTCTATCAGTTAATGTGAGAGGACTCAACTCATATAGAAAACGTTTCCTCTTACAGAAACTGATAAAGGAACAAAGTGCAGACATTGTGTGCATTCAGGAATCGCATCTGACCAAGATTTCCGCAAACAGATTTAAATTACACCAATTTTCCCAAATATTCCACTCAACACTAAAAACAAAAAAGAAAAAAGCAGGGGTCTGCATAGCAGTGAAAGACTCGCTGGGCTTGGTGGTAGAAGAAACTTTCGCTAGTGATGATGGCAGATTCGTAATTGTTAAGGGTACTATTAATTCCCAAGAGTACACTTTTGCAAATTTATATTCCCCAAACTCACATCAACTTAAATTTATTAACAAAAAATTAAAGAAAATATCAACACTACAAAAAGGACACCTGTTTATTTCAGGTGACTTTAATGCCATAGCTGACATACAAATGGATTGTACATCTAACACCAGAAGAACCCATTCTATTCTTCAACCAGCACTATTGAACCACGAACTTTATGATTCATGGAGATGCTTTCATCCTACCTCTAAGGAATATACTTATTATTCTCCTGTACAAAAATCCTTTACACGTATTGATTATTGCCTAGTTGACAGGTTTACCCTACCACTAATCACAGGAGTCGAAATTATACCCAGAATTTGGTCAGATCACTCCCCCTTACTCATCAAATTTAGTCTAACAAACTCCCCTGCACGCCCCCATCTATGGAAATTGAATAATTTCATTTTGAATTCCGAACACTCTTTACCCATCATCAAAAAAGAACTCTCAGAATACTTTGAAATAAATGATACCAAAGATGTTTCCAAAACAGTACTATGGAATGCACACAAGGCCTTCATTAGAGGAGTATTTTTGAAATTAAGTGCTATACAAAAGAAAAAAAGAAATGAAAACACAAACAGGCTGTTACAAAAAATTAAATCCTTGGAAAAGGAAATATTTAATAACAAAAAAAGAGATCTGATAAAGTCCTTAGAGGAAACAAGACAAGAGTTGGCAGACACACTTTATTATGAATATGACAAGTGGCAAACCATCCTTAAAGAAAACTGGTACTATGAAAATAATAGAGCTGGGAAAATAATGGCCAGAAAGATTAAAGGGAAAAGAGTGCTCCACAGAATAGTAAAGATCACACACCCTAAATCAAAAAAAGTAGTTCACCACCCCCAAGAAATAATTGATGCCCTGGCCTCATATTATGAGTCCCTTTACAACCTAGAGTCAGACCCAAATACCCACACCCCAAACATACAGGAAATTGACAAATACCTAAACAAGATTAACCTCCCTACTCTATCTGAATTCGAACAGGAAACTTTACAAATACCCTTTAACCAGCAAGAAGTCACCCGGGCTATAAATTCCCTTAAAAATGACAAGGCCCCAGGGCCAGATGGCTTTATTAATAGTTATTTTAAGAAATTTATCTCCACATTAGTTAAACCCCTTACAGACATGTATAATGAAGTAGCACTATCAGGTATCTTCCCCAAGGAGTCATTATCGGCCTTAATCACCACCATCCCTAAAGAGGATAAAGATCCATCTGACCCAAGCAGTTACCGACCCATATCCCTTTTGAACACTGACATCAAAATTTATTCTAAAGTAATAGCGAACAGAATTGCCCCTTTGATGACACAGATGTTACACCATGATCAAGTAGGATTCACCAGACATAGATCGACATGTGATGGTACTCGAAAAGCCCTTGCCTTGATCCATAGAGTGGGACTCTGTCGGACGCCTACCCTCCTGGTATCACTTGATGCGGAGAAGGCGTTCGACAGAGTCAACTGGTTGTACTTATCAAGAGTGCTAACTAAATTTGGAATCCCTAGCTTTCTACACAAAGCAATCCTTGCTCTGTATACCCAACCTTCGGCGAAAGTATTATCTTCTGGCTCTTTATCTCAATCCTTTGACATTAAAAATGGAACCCGTCAAGGTTGCCCCCTCTCCCCTTTAATTTTTAACCTTTCATTAGAACCCTTAGCCCAAAGTATTAGAGACAACTCCCAAATACATGGTATAAAACTAAATCAATCAACTAGCAAACTTAGCCTATATGCCGACGACATAATTTTATTCCTTCAGAAACCCTTAATATCATTGCCAGCTGCTAACAAAGAAATTAACAACTTCTCCCATATCTCATATTATAAACTCAACCAAAAGAAAACTGTAATCCTCCCATGTTTTATCCCTCAGAAAATCAGAGAAACTCTCAAGAAATCCTGTAGCTTTACATGGAATGATACTGCCATAAAATATCTGGGTATATATCTGACCCCACAAATATCCCAACTTTACAAAGAAAACTACAACCCCTGGTTGAAAAAGTTTAAAGACAAACTAGAAGCTTTAGCTAAAATAGAGTATTCCTGGATGGGTAGAGCAGCGGCCTTTAAGATGATAATACTTCCCCAACTTCTCTACCTGTTCAGGAATCTACCTATCAAAGTCCCTCAAACCTTTTTTAACTCCCTACAAAAACTCCTTAACAAATTCATACTACTAAACAAAAAATCTAGATTTTCTAATAAAGTATTAACATCCCATACCTCAAATCTAGGGCTAGGAGTCCCCAATTTGGAATTTTACTACAAGTCGACCCTGCTAGACCAGTCTAGATCAATTTGGTTGGAAGATCTTACCAAACAATGGTTCTCCATAGAAGAAGAACAGCTTCCATACAACTCATACAGACTTTTTCTAGAATCTAGACTGGTTTGGCAGGTTAGACACACTAATTACAACCCCATTACAGCCAATACTATTAGATTATGGAAGGAAATATTGAAACTTTGTAAAGATGACCCCCTAGCAATAGAAGTAGATACCCCCTTAACAGCCCTTAACATGGTTATCAGAGATATAGATATGCAAACCTGGATTGATGCAGGAATAAAAAACATTACAGACTTATTAGATAATGACGAAATTATACCATTTGAACAGCTAACGACAAGTTACAATATCCCCACTACAGACTTACCCCTATATTCTAGAATTAGCAGATTCATCAAAAAACATCATTTCTCCCCAATCATTATACTTCCCCAAATTAAGAAACTTATTCAACCAGAGGGTATTCATACTAAGGGTACATCGCTCCTCTATAGAACCCTATTATACTTGAAAGAAAAATTCCCAAAGTGGCAATTTAAAAGCTGGCAGGATTACTTGGGAGTAGAAATTAATGTGGAAGAATGGGAGCTCACTGCAAAGTCTGTGAAACAATCCTCACACTGTGTGAACCATTATGAAGGATTAATTAAAACAGTATGGCAATGGTACATGACCCCAGAGAAAATAGCCAAATTTGACACAAAATCCTCCCCCCTATGTTGGAGGGGGTGCAACTTGACGGGCTCCATCGGCCACCTTCTTTGGGACTGCCCCAAATTAACCACACTTAGAAATAACATAGAAGGTTTTTTAAAGAAGTTACCTATGTCTCTGCAAGCCATCCCCTCTGGCATGGCCCTCTTACACCTGGGTACTAGGGATCTCCCACCACAAGAAAGATTGATCTATAACCATGTCTTCATAGTTACTAGGAACCAAATCGCTCTTAACTGGAAATCTGATACTATCCCCACCATGGGTGAAATTCTAAGGATTGTTGAGTCCAACCTCCTGGCGGAGAAAGCTTGGGCAATCAGGAATGGTACTATAAACTCTTTTCTGAGTAAGGCTAATCTTTGGCCCACAGTATATAAAAACTCCAAACTTTTGAAATTTTGAGTATATACCCTCCTCTCACAGACTGAGTGAATGATTGAAGGCATGACTGATGGTTGCTTGTTGGTTCTCACGAGACAGATCCTGGAAACTGAATATGTATATGTTATATGTTATTTTTATCTGTAAATCCTCAACAGAATATCTGAGGATGTGTAACCTGATCCTACTTACCCACACACTATCTTCAGGACAACCCTGCACCCCCTGTTCAATGTTCAATGTAGAGTAGATTGTTGATTGCTAGAGTTATCTAGCATAGTTGACCTATGGTCTAAACATCTCTATTTAAACGCCAAATACCAATTAATAATCAATACAGATTCATACCATTAATAATAACAATAATAAATTTTAAACTCAACCATTAAACTGCTTGCAGCCTCCTCCTAATATTTATCAATTTAGAGCCAACCAAACAACATTTACACCCGCAACCCATATTTGGAAGACCCAGGATATGCACTACAAGGCATAATCACTCCCTGGAGTCTCTGTAGGGTGGTGTAATTCCCCCATTCTCCAGGTAGAGAGATTTTCACTAACCACTTCCTATATGGGATAATAACAACAGGATTAACATATTCAATTCAAACTACACAACAAGACTTGTTGGGATC
>NW_027152664.1:0-37711 GCF_040937935.1 Hyperolius riggenbachi
TTCCTTCTTTCATCTGAAGAACATTGCAAAGATTAAACATCTGATTCCCCCAGAGGATCTTCAAACCCTAGTCCACGCCTTCATCACATCACGGCTGGACTACTGCAATGCCCTTTATGCTGGCCTCCCCAAAAAGGACCTGCGTCGCCTGCAATTAGTGCAGAATGCTGCTGCCAGATTGCTAACAAACCAGCCTCGCCACTGTCACATTACACCGATCCTTCGCTCACTGCACTGGCTACCAGTAGAATGGAGAATACTCTTCAAGATTGGACTGCTGACATTCAAATCCCTGCACAATCTGGGCCCTGGATACATGAAGGACTTGCTGAAGCTGCACCACACCTCTCACAACCTCAGATCAGCAAGTTCTATAAACTTGGTCACTCCCAGAGTGCACCTCAAAAAATCTGGAGACAGAGCCTTCTGTCATGCTGCCCCTACTCTTTGGAACTCCCTACCACACCCAGTAAAGACAGCACCATCCCTGGAGCTATTCAAATCCAGACTGAAAAGCCACCTGTTTAGCCTGGCATTTCCAGATTTATAAAATTCTTCCTCTGTACCACGATGGTCGGAGCCATGCTTATGCGCTTTGAGTCCCACGGGAGAAAAGCGCTTTACAAATATTATTTGTTGTTGTTGTTGTTGTTTTTACAAGAATTAGCACATTGAAGCGCATGTAGTCCATCCAAAATCATTCTCCACACGTCAAACAGCGGAGTCACAAAGTCAGAGATACATTCACCAGTCTTGATTAAAGTGCACGCAGACTCAATGCATGCATACAAAACTGCTTCATTTTTAGAAAGGTAATGATTGCAAAACGATCTCCAATCACCTTCCAATTCATAGACCAGGAGCTCGATCTCCCATTTCTCAAACGGGGGCTCCCATGCACACTTAACAAAGGATGAACAATCATAGTGCGCACAGTCTACAGATGGAACTGGAGCTGGAACAGAACGGGAAACTTTTACCTCTTTATTGGGATCAATAGATTGCTGTGTGTGCAATTCATCCAAGATCGTCTGCCATACAAACATCACCAGATCCACAACACACTCGTCACATTCATCAGAATCAATCAAAAGGTACATAGGGCTTGATTCACAAAGCGGTGCAAAGTGTTTGCACGCCTGTGAAAAGCCCTTTATCACGCCTAAACTCAGTTTAGGCGTGATAAGAAGAAACTCGCACGATCTCCCGCGCGCAAAGTTTTGCGCGCGTAGCGCACCGCGCTGCGCGCGCAGTGTACCATGCTTCGCGTGCAGCGTCCTTTGAGCCCTATGGGACTTTGGGCGCGCAGCGCGGTGCGCTACGCGCGCAAAACTTTGCACGCGGGAGCTTCGCGCGAAGAGCAGCACAAATCGGTGATAACTCAGCTTTGCACGGCTTATCACGCCTAAAGTCTTTTAGGCGTGATAACTGAGTTATCACCGCTTTGTGAATCAGGGCCATAGAGTCAAGACAATCGTTCAGGACATCCGCGCTTTTTGCGATATAAAAATCGCAAAAGGTTTTCCAATCAAAATCAAATTCTTCCACCAAGGCCCCGATTTCCCATGAGGCGAATGGTGGTTCAAACAACCCGGTATCAAGATAATCTCCATATGGGTGGGGATCAGGAAGGAGTACAGATTTTTTAACTGCTTTAATATAGCGTGCGATCCTACCTATAATAGGATCCACATACGCTTTTGTCTCAGGCAATGACATCTGAAGCAAATCAAAGGTTCCCTCTGCCCTGGGAATCTTGGTTTGGCTGGTCATTCTGTAAAGAATGTGGAATCGTCTCCGTGGTCAGCGCACCAGACGTACGCTGACGCGACGGATTTCCTCCACAAGCGTATAATTGAGGACACCCAGGCTAGGTGCTATGCACCCGCAGAGGGCAATTCCCACCGGCAGATGGCGCTGTGGAGTGCAGGCGAACACAGCCGCTGCACAGCCACAGATGCCAAATGTGAATTGTACAGATCCAGGACAAGGTACAATCAGGCAGGGCTGGATAGCCCACAGGGAACAGAGCAAAGGGACAGAACCAATGTGTGCCCACCAAACTAGTCGCCACCCAGCAACGGCGAACACACAATGGCGGAAATGAAGTAGGAAACGCAATCGCAAGAATGGCGATTGCCAATAGCGACACAAGACTGAGCAGGACAGAGCACCAGGGTAGCAAAGGCACAGCAAATCATACAAAGAGAAAGACAAGGAAAATAACAAACGCTAGCTGAACGCGAACACCGCACTCATTCGCAACAATGCACGCGTTCGTGCGCGGTCTCCGCGTGTTACACACAACAGAGACAAGCACGCCTAACTAACCAAAGACAGACAAACACGAAACAGAGAACGCGAGCGCTTGCTTAACGGTTACCTCACCGAGCCTACAGCAAGCGTTCATATCAGACAAGACAGACAAACGTGAAACAGGAACTAGACAGATCAGAAGGATCCACAGCACTAGCGCAAGGCGAGTGCGATCCAGGTAGACAGAACAGAAGGATCCACAGCACTGGCGCAAGGCGAGTGCGATCCAGGTAGACAGAGTAGCAGATCAGAAGGATCCACAGCACTAGCGAAAGTGACTAGCGCGATCCAGGTACAGAGTAGCAGAACAGAAGGATCCACAGCACTAGCGGAAAGTGGCTAGCCCGATCCAAGGAGACAGAACAGAAGGATCCACAGCGCTAGCCAAGATGCCAGCGCGATCCAGGTACAGAGTAGCAGAACAGAAGGATCCACAGCACTAGCGGAAAGTGGCTAGCGCGATCCAAGGAGACAGAACAGAAGGATCCACAGTGCTAGCGCAAGATGCCAGCGCGATCCAAGTGAGACAGATCAGAAGAGATCTGTGGCTGTGCAGGCGAACACAGCCGCTGCACAGCCACAGATGCCAAATGGGAATTGTACAGATCCAGGACAAGGTACAATCAGGCAGGGCTGGATAGCCCAAAGGGAACAGAGCAAAGGGACAGAACCAATGTGTGCCCAAACAAACCTACATAAGGAACTAATTCAGTTTCTGGTTCTCAAGATGTCCACCTCCACTGTCATTTTGGGTATGCCGTGGCTTAAAAAACATTCTCCTCAGATTGACTGGAGTTCCAGGCATTAACCACTTGAGGACCACAGTCTTTTCGCCCCTTAAGGACCAGAGCCTTTTTCTCCATTCAGACCACTGCAGCTTTCACGGTTTATTGCTCGCTCATACAACCTACCACCTAAATGAATTTTACCTCCTTTTCTTGTCACTAATACAGCTTTCTTTCGGTGCTATTTGATTGCTGCTGCAAGTTTTACTTTTTATTATATTCATCAAAAAAGACATGAATTTTGTCAAAAAAATGACTTTTTTAACTTTCTGTGCTGACATTTTTCAAATAAAGTAAAATTTCCTATACATTTGAGCGCGAAAGTTATTCTGCTACATATCTTTGATAAAAAAAAAAAAACATTCAGTGTATATTTATTGGTTTGGGTAAAAGTTATAGCGTTTACAAACTATGGTGCCAAAAGTGAATTTTCCCATTTTCAAGCATCTCTGACTTCTCTGCGCACCTGTCAGGTTTCATGAGGGGCTAAAATTCCAGGAACAAATACCCCCCAAATGACCCCATTTTGGAAAGAAGACATCCCAAAGTATTCAGTGAGAGGCATGGTGAGTTCATAGAAGATTTTATTTTTTGTCACAAGTTAGCGGAAAATGACACTTTGTGACAAAAAAAAAAGAAGTTTCCATTTCTTCTAACTTGCGACAAAAAAAAAATGAAATCTGCCACGGACTCACTATGCTCCTCTCTGAATACCTTGAAGTGTCTACTTTCCACAATGGGGTAATTTGTGGGGTGTGTTCACTGTCCTGGCATTTTGGGGGTGCCTAATTGTAAGCACCCCTGTAAAGCCTAAAGATGCTCATTGGACTTTGGGCCCCTTAGCGCAGTTAGGCTGCAAAAAAGTGCCACACATGTGGTATTGCCGTACTCAGGAGAAGTAGTATAATGTGTTTTGGGGTGTATTTTTACACATACCCATGCTGGGTGGGAGAAATATCTCCGTAAATGACAATTTTTAATTTTTTTTTACACACAATTGTCTATTTATAGAGATATTTCTCCCACTCAGCATGGGTATGTGGAAAAATACACCCCAAAACACATTATACTACTTCTCCTGAGTACGGCGATACCACATGTGTGGCACTTTTTTGCACCCTAACTGCGCTAAGGGGCCCAAAGTCCATTGAGTACCTTTAGGATTTCACAGGTCATTTTGAGAAATTTGGTTTCAAGACTACTCCTCACGGTTTAGGGCCCCTAAAATGCCAGGACAGTATAGGAACCCCACAAATTACCCCATTTTAGAAAGAAGACACCCCAAGGTATTCCGTTCATAGAAGATTTTTTTTTTTGTCACAAGTTAGCGGAAATTGATTTTAATTGTTTTTTTTCACAAAGTGTCATTTTCCGCTAACTTGTGACAAAAAATAAAATCTTCTATGAACTCACCGTACTACTAACGGAATACCTTGGGGTGTCTTCTTTCTGAAATGGGATCATTTGTGTTGTTCCTATACTGCCCTGGCATTTTACGGGCCCAAAACCGTGAGGAGTAGTCTTGAAACCAAATGTCGCAAAATGACCTGTGAAATCCTAAAGGTACTCATTGGACTTTGGGCCCCTTAGCGCAGTTAGGGTGCAAAAAAGTGCCACACATGTGGTATCGCCGTACTCAGGAGAAATAGTATAATGTGTTTTGGGGTGTATTTTTACACATACAGATGCTGGGTGGGAGAAATATCTCTGTAAATGACAATTATTTGATTTTTTTACACACAATTGTCCATTTACAGAGAGATTTTTTCCACCCAGCATGGGTATGTATAAAAATACACCCCAAAACACATTATACTACTTCTTCTGAGTACGGCGATACCACATGTGTGACACTTTTTTGCAGCCTAGGTGCGCTAAGGGGCCCAACGTCCTATTCACAGGTCATTTTGAGGCATTTGTTTTTTTAGACTACTCCTCACGGTTTAGGGCCCCTAAAATGCCAGGGCAGTATAGGAACCCCACAAGTGACCCCATTTTAGAAAGAAGACACCCCAAGGTATTCTGTTAGGAGTATGGTGAGTTCATAGAAGATTTTTTTTTTGTCACAAGTTGGCGGAAAATGACACTTTGTGAAAGAAAACAATACATATCAATTTCCGCTAACTTGTGACAAAAAATAAAATCTTCTATGAACTCATCATACACCTAACAGAATACCTTGGGGTGTCTTCTTTCTAAAATGGGGTCACTTGTGGGGTTCCTATACTGCCCTGGCATTTTAGGGGCCCTAAACCGTGAGGAGTAGTCTTGAACCTGTTATATCTTCGGCCGCTGTTGATTCTTTCACCGCAGGAAGAGATGTTGCCCAGTAGTGGGGTCTAAGCGTCCATGGGTCTTCACCGACAAACCCCGAAGGGAAGGCTGGACTTAGCTGCCTAGTGTGCACCAGGTCACTACTGGGATAATCTCAGCTGGTGGTTGAAAGAACAGCGACACCTCAGTGTAGAGTATCCAGTAAGCGTAATCCGGGTCCGGGCAAAGGTCAGGGCAGGCAGCAGACAGACGTAGTCGAGAGGCAGGCGTGAGGTCGAGGCAGGCAGCAGGCAGGCGTTTAGTCGGAATACAGGCGTAAGGTCGAGGCAGGCGGCAGGCAGACATAATCCAGTTGCAGGCAGGGTCAAGGCAGGCGGCAGACAGACGTAATCCAGTTGCAGGCAGGGTCAAGGCAGGCGGCAGACAGACGTGGTCAAGTATCAGGCAAAGGGTCAAACCAGGGGCAGAAGATCAAGAGTAGTCAGGCAATCCAGGTCACAACGGCAGATCAAACAAGTAAAAGGCTGGCCGGAGCTCAAGGGCTAGACAGACGAACCACACACTAGCTGCCAGAACGAACAGCACCGACTGCTGGGAGAGCAGGCCTTTTATAGGCGCAGGGCTGCACTTTGGCGCGTAATCCTGGCCGCTGCGCATGCGTACGAACGTCCGCCAAAACCCCGCGCATGCGTACGCGAGGTCTGACGCCATTCCGTACATACGTACGCACGCCCCCGGCAGCCGTCGCTAAACCGCGGCCGGCAACGCGCGCGCGCACAGAGACCAGAGGACGCCAGTGCAACGCGAGGACGGAGCAGAGCCACGTGAGTATGACACTGCCCCCCCCCCCTACGGGCAGTCTCCGAATGCCTTCAGGACAAGGCTTTTCTGGATGCTGTCTATGAAACGTATTGACTAACCTAGGTGCGTGAACGTTCCGTGCTGGTTCCCAAGAGTTTTCCTCCGGACCAAAACCTTTCCACTTAATAAGATACTGAACCGATCTTCCCCGTCTCCTGCAATCCAAAATCCTCTCCACTTTGAATTCCTCCTCACCATCAACCAAGACCGACTGAGGCTGACCGACCGACCTTCCAGGAAATTTGTCCGGAACTACTGCCTTAAAACAAGAAACATGAAAAACAGGATGGATCTTCATTGAATCCGGCAATGCAACTTTAAAAGCAACCTCATTAATCTTTTTAATAATAGGGAAAGGACCAACATACTTAGGTCCCAGTTTCTTCGAAGGACATCGTATCTTCAGATTAGTTGTGGATAACCAGACTTGATCACCCACCTTGAAGTCAGGACTTTCCTTTCTCCTCTTATCAGCCTGTGTCTTCATTCTTGCCTGAGCGTGCTGAATATTTTCCTGGAGTAATTTAAAATTTTCAACAAGCTATTCCATCCTTGCCTGAACCTCCGGAACCTGAGAATGCACTTTAACATCTGGGAATACTGTAGGATGGAAACCATAGTTTGCTAGAAATGGTGACTGTCCTGTAGAAGAGTGGATGTTGGTATTATAAACAAATTCTGCAACAGGAAGTAAAGAGGACCAGTCATCTTGTGTTACTGAAGAAAAGCAACGAAGGTATTGTTCTAAAGTCTGGTTCGTTCTTTCCGTTTGACCATTAGATTGTGGGTGATATCCTGATGTCAATGAAGAACGGATCTCCAGTTTCTTGCATAACTCTTGCCAAAATTTGGAAGTGAACTGCACCCCTCTATCAGTGACAACGTCAGAAGGAAGTCCATGAAGCCTCACGACCTCTCTGATGAAGACCTCAGCTGTAATGGCCGCAGTTGGAATGGATTTTAATGGTATAAAGTGAGCCATCTTGGTGAGACGGTCCACGATCACAAAGATCACGGTGAAACCAGAGGAAGATGGTAATTCTACAATAAAATCCATCGCGATCATGTCCCAAGGGCGGGATGGGATGGGAAGTGGAGATAACAAGCCCCATGGTTTTGACCTCAGACTCTTAGACCTAGCACATGTCGAGCAGGAAGAAATATATTCACAACAATCTTTCTTCAGACCGGGCCACCAGAAGTTCCTTTGGAGTAATTCTGCTGTTTTGGCCACACCACCAAGACCGGCCATCTTATGGTCATGAAATAACTGCAAAACCGAGCATCTTAGTGGTTCAGGAACAAAAATATTCCCTTCATGCATAAAGAGTCCATCCCGAAACTGAAGACTTAAAGAAGGATCGGGTTGCCAGGAGGTTGATACTTGTTTGATTTGGGATATGATATCTGTCTGGATTAAGAGGAAGTGCCGAGATGAGAGAATAGTATCAGATGTCTGGAGGTCAACTTCCCCCGGATACATTCTGGAAAGTGCATCTGCTTTAACATTCTTGGAACCGGGTCGATAGGTTAAGTGAAACTCAAACCTGGAGAAAAATAATGCCCACCTGGCCTGTCTGGGGCGGAGACGTTTAGCAGTACGGAGGTATTCCAGATTCCGATGATCGGTGTAGATAATGAATGGATGTTGGGCACCTTCTAGTAGATAGCGCCACTCCTCTAATGCCAGCTTAATTGCCAAAAGTTCTCGATCTCCGATATCATAATTTTTCTCGGCCCCACTTAATTTCCTGGAAAAGAAAGCCACTGGGTAAAGGAGATTCTTTGGTCCAAAGCGTTGTGATAAAACTGCACCAACCGCAGTTTCTGAAGCATCCACTTCTACTATAAATGGTTGAGTAGGATCTGCATGGTGTAAAATTGGAGCGGAGGTAAACAGAATCTTCAACTGTTAAAAAGCTTTTTGTGCCTCAGAAGTCCAACAGAAACTAATGTGAGCCTTCGTGAGTTGAGTGATAGGTGCCACCACTGCCGAGAACCCCTTTATAAACTTCCGGTAAAAGTTGGCAAAGCCAATGAATCTCTGTATTCCCTTCTTATCAGTGGGAACTGGCCAGTCAAGAATAGCAGAGATCTTCTGAGGATCCATGGCTATACCCTCGGGAGAAATATGAAATCCCAGGAACTGAACAGTTGATCTTTCAAACTCACATTTTGTAGGTTTTGCAAAAAGACCATGAACTCTCAGGCGCCCTAGCACCCTCTTAACCTGCTTCCGATGTTCCTCCAAGGAAGAAGAGTAGATAAGAATATCATCCAGATAAACGATCATAAAAGTATCCAGAAAATCCCTAAAGATGTCATTCACGAAGTGCTGAAAGGTTGCTGGGGCGTTGCACAGGCCGAATGGCATCACCAGATACTCATGATGTCCGAAGCGAGACCGGAATACCGTTTTCCACTCGTCTCCTTCCCTGATGCGGACAAGATTGTATGCTCCCCGGAGATCAAACTTAGAGAACACTTTGGCTGTACGAAGACGTTGGAAGAGATCGTGTACCAAGGGCAGAGGATATCTGTTCTTAATGGTGATTTTATTTAACGCTCTGTAATTAACACACGGTCTAAGAGTTCCATCTTTCTTCTCCACAAAAAATATGCCTGCGCCTGCGGGTGAGGTAGAATGTCGAATAAATCCCTTCCGAAGATTTTCTTCAATATAATCTTTCAAAGCTTTGGTTTCAGGGTCAGACAGAGGAAAGATGTGTCCAAATGGAATTTCCGAGCCCGGGAGAAGTTCTATAGGACAGTCATAGACTCGATGTGGGGGTAGAGTCTCAGCTGCCCTTTCATCAAAGACGTCTAGGAAGTCATGGTAACAGGCAGGAACTGTGGACTTGATCTCTGAACTAACGCATAAGAGACGTCCAATCTGAGGAAGGCAAAACTGTGCACAGTATGATGATGAGAAGTTGATCCTGCCTGTTGTCCAGTCAATGCTGGGATTATGTGCCTGCAGCCATGGTATACCCAGAATCACAGGAAATAAGGGAGATGGGAGCAGATCAAAGCTGAGATACTCTTGGTGTTCAGAAGAGAGGGTAACCAGTAAAGGTAGGGTTTCTTGTGTAATAGGCCCAGAACTAATGGCCGATCCATCGGCTAATTGTACAGGAAGACATTGGCTCTTGTTTCGAACTGGTAGATGTAGTTGCTGGGCTAAGTTGGTATCCATGAAACAAGAGCATGCTCCGGAGTCGACAATGGCTTTAAGTGCGATCACTCCTCCTGGGCCCTGCAGGGAAAGAGATAAGGAGATATGAGCTGAGGATCCTGAAGAGACCTGTGAGAAGTAATCCTTACTTATAGTAGACTTACTTGGAGGCCTTACAGGGCAGGCTTGGAGGAAGTGACCGGTAGCTCCACAATAAAGGCATAGGTTAGCGGTACGTCGACGTTGGCGTTCCTCAGTAGTTAATGGAGAACGGGTAAGCCCAATCTGCATCGGCTCGGGCTCTTCTAATGAAGAGGAAGGACCACTAACCACCGGAACTGGTGGGATAACAGGAACTGCCGGACTCCAGGCGGATCTGAATACACCTGATTTCTCCAAACGTCTCTCCCTTAATCTACGATCAATTTGAATGGCTAGTTTTATAAGCTCTTGAAGAGTCTCGGGAATACCCACTCGGGCCAGCTCATCTTTAAGAGAATCACAAAGACCCAATCGGAACTGGAATTTTAATGCAGCGTCATTCCACTGTGTATCAGGACTCACACGGCGGAAGTCAGTGACATACTCCTCCACAGGGCGTCTACCCTGTCGAAGGGATTGTAGAGCCGATTCTGCAGAGGCAGCTCGTCCTGGATCGTCATACAGTTCAGCCAGGGCAGTAAAGAATGTTTCCAAGGTACTAAGAGATGCATGTTGCTGGTCTCTCAGCTGCAGAGCCCAGGCCTGAGGCTCTCCTTGCAGAAGGGAGATGACCGTTCCCACCTTAATTGGCTCAGACGAAAAAGTCCGGGGCAGCAAGGAGAAATGAAGGAGACAGGCACTCTTGAATTGTCTGAATTTTCCCCGATCCCCCGAGAATCGCTCGGGCAGCGGGATCCTTGGTTCTGGCGCAGGAGCAGGTAGTGTAGTGGGAGGAAGGATGCCGACAGCAGGTGCCCTGGCTTGAATCTGATCCTGCATTTGGACGTAACCCTGCTGGACCTGTTGTACAGAGATCCTGAGTTCAGCAATCTGTTGGCATAGCTGATCCATAGGAGAGAGTTCCGCAGCACTTGATACTCCAGAGGTGTCCATGTTGGCTGTTCGTATCTGTTATATCTTCGGCCGCTGTTGATTCTTCCACCGCAGGAAGAGATGTTGCCCAGTAGTGGGGTCTAAGCGTCCACGGGTCTTCACCGACAAACCCCGAAGGGAAGGCTGGACTTAGCTGCCTAGTGTGCACCAGGTCACTACTGGGATAATCTCAGCTGGTGGTTGAAAGAACAGCGACACCTCAGTGTAGAGTATCCAGTAAGCGTAATCCGGGTCCGGGCAAAGGTCAGGGCAGGCAGCAGACAGACGTAGTCGAGAGGCAGGCGTGAGGTCGAGGCAGGCAGCAGGCAGGCGTTTAGTCGGAATACAGGCGTAAGGTCGAGGCAGGCGGCAGGCAGACATAATCCAGTTGCAGGCAGGGTCAAGGCAGGCGGCAGACAGACGTAATCCAGTTGCAGGCAGGGTCAAGGCAGGCGGCAGACAGACGTGGTCAAGTATCAGGCAAAGGGTCAAACCAGGGGCAGAAGATCAAGAGTAGTCAGGCAATCCAGGTCACAACGGCAGATCAAACAAGTAAAAGGCTGGCCGGAGCTCAAGGGCTAGACAGGCGAACCACACACTAGCTGCCAGAACGAACAGCACCGACTGCTGGGAGAGCAGGCCTTTTATAGGGGCAGGGCTGCACTTTGGCGCGTAATCCTGGCCGCTGCGCATGCATACGAACGTCCGCCAAAACCCCGCGCATGCGTACGCGAGGTCTGACGCCATTCCGTACAAACGTACGCACACCCCCGGCAGCCGTCACTAAACCGCGGCCGGCAACGCGCGCGCGCACAGAGACCAGAGGACGCCAGTGCAACGCGGAAGTAACACGCGGAGGACGCCGAGGACGGAGCAGAGCCACGTGAGTATGACAGAACCCAAATGTCTCAAAATGACCTGTGAAATCCTAAAGGTACTCATTGGACTTTGGGCCCCTTAGCACAGTTAGGCTGCAAAAAAGTGTCACACATGTGGTATCGCCGTACTCAGAAGAAGTAGTATAATGTGTTTTGTGGTGTATTTTTACATATAACCATGCTGGGTGGGAGAAATATCTCTGTAAATGACACATTTTTGATTTTTTTTTACACACAATTGTCCATTTACAGAGAGATTTCTCCCACCCAGCATGGGTATGTGTAAAAATACACCACAAAACACATTATACTACTTCTTCTGAGTATGGCGATACCACATGTGTGACACTTTTTTGCAGCCTAGGTGCGCTAAGGGGCCCAACATCCTATTCACAGGTCATTTTGAGGCATTTGTTTTCTAGACTACTCCTCACGGTTTAGGGCCCCTAAAATGCCAGGGCAGTATAGGAACCCCACAAGTGACCCCATTTTAGAAAGAAGACACCCCAAGGTATTCCGTTAGGGGTATGGTGAGTTCATAGAAGATTTTATTTTTTGTCACAAGTTAGTGAAAAATGACACTTTGTGAAAAAAACAATAAAAATCCAATTTCCGCTAACTTTTGACAAAAAATAAAATCTTCTATGAACTCATCATACACCTAACAGAATACTTTGGGGTGTCTTCTTTCTAAAATGGGGTCACTTGTGGGGTTCCTATACTGCCCTGGCATTTTACGGGCCCAAAACTGTGAGTAGTCTGGAAACCAAATTTCTCAAAATGATTGTTCAGGGGTATAAGCATCTGCAAATTTTGATGACAGGTGGTCTATGAGGGGGCAAATTTTGTGGAACTGGTCATAAGCAGGGTGGCCTCTTAGATGACAGGATGTATTGGGCCTGATCTGATGGATAGGGGTGCTAGGGGGGTGACAGGAGGTGATTGATGGGTGTCTCAGGGGGCGGTTAGAGGGGAAAATAGATGCAATCAATGCACTGGGGAGGTGATCGGAAGGGGGTCTGAGGGGGATCTGAGGGTTTGGCCGAGTGATCAGGAGCCCACACGGGGCAAATTAGGGCCTGATCTGATGGGTAGGTGTGCTAGGGGGTGACAGGAGGTGATTGATGGGTGTCTCAAGGTGTGATTAGAGGGGGGAAATAGATGCAAGCAATGCACTGGCGAGGTGATCAGGGCTGGGCTCTGAGGGCGTTCTGAGGTGTGGGCGGGTGATTGGGTGCCCGCAAGGGGCAGATTAGGGTCTAATCTGATGGGTAACAGTGACAGGTGGTGATAGGGGGTGATTGATGGGTAATTAGTAGGTGTTTAGAGGAGAGAAGAGATGTAAACACTGCACTTGGGAGGTGATCTGATGTCGGACCTGCGGGCGATCTATTGGTGTGGGTGGGTGATCAGATTGCCCGCAAGGGGCAGGTTAGGGGCTGATTGGTGGGTGGCAGTGACAGGGGGTGATTGATGGGTGGCAGTGACAGGGGGTGATTGATGGGTGATTGACAGGTGATCAGTGGGTTATTACAGGGAATAACAGATGTAAATATTGCACTGGCGAATTGATAAGGGGGGGTCTGAGGGCAATCTGAGCGTGTGGGCGGGTGATTGGGTGCCCGCAAGGGGCAGATTAGGGTCTAATCTGATGGGTAACAGTGACAGGTGGTGATAGGGGGTGATTGATGGGTGATTGATGGGTAATTAGTGGGTGTTTAGAGGAGAGAAGAGATGTAAACACTGCACTTGGGAGGTGATCTGATGTCGGACCTGCGGGCGATCTATTGGTGTGGGTGGGTGATCAGATTGCCCGCAAGGGGCAGGTTAGGGGCTGATTGATGGGTGGCAGTGACAGGGGGTGATTGACGGGTGATTGACAGGTGATTGACAGGTGATTGACAGGTGATCAGGGGGGATAGATGCATACAGTACACAGGGGGGGGGGGGGGGGGGGGGTCTGGGGGGGGGGGGGTCTGGGGAGAATCTGAGGGGTGGGGGGGTGATCAGGAGGGGGCAGTGGGCAGGGGGGGGATAAAAAAAAATAGCGTTGACAGATAGTGACAGGGAGTGTTTGATGGGTGATTAGGGGGGTGAATGGGTGCAAACAGTGGTCTGGGGGGTGGGCAGGGGGGGTCTGAGGGGTGCTATGGGCGATCAGGGGGCAGGGGGGGGGAAATCAGTGTGCTTGGGTGCAGACTAGGGTGGCTGCAGCCTGCCCTGGTGGTCCCTCGGACACTGGGACCACCAGGGCAGGAGGCAGCCAGTATAATAGGCTTTGTATACATTACAAAGCCTATTATACAATGTTTCAGCGGCGATCCGGGTGCTAGTAACCCGCCGGCGCTTCCGAACGGCCGGCGGGTTACAGCGAACGGTGGGCGGAGCCAGTCCCCGGTGGCTGATCGCGTCACGAATGACGCGATCGCCGCATAGCCACTCCCGCAGCCGCCCCCGCCGATGGGCGTATTGCGGTCGTTTGGGCCCGGACTTTGCCGCCGCCCATCGGCTGGGGGCGGTCGGGAAGTGGTTAAAGAGACTCTGTAACAAAAATTGCATCCTGTTTTTTATCATCCTACAAGTTCCAAAACCTATTCTAATGTGCTCTGGCTTACTGCAGCACTTTCTACTATCACCATCTCTGTAATAAATCAGCTTATCTCTCCCCGTCGGACTTGTCGCCCTGTGTCTGGAAGGCTGCCAAGTTCTTCAGTGTTGTGTTTCTGCTATACACTCCCCCCTCCAGGCCCCTCTATGCACACTGCCTGTGTGTTATTTAGATTAGGGCAGCTTCTCTCTTCTCTCTTATCTTTTACAAGCTGGATAAATCGTCCTCTGAGCTGGCTGGGCTTTCACATACTGAGGAATTATAGACAAGGGCAGAGCTGTTTGCAGGAAGAAAAGATCAGCCTGTCACTTCAGTGCATGACAGCTGCAGGGGGAAAGAAACACATAAAATGATCTCTTGAGATTCAAAAGGAAAGCTGTATACAGCCTGCTTGTGTATGGATGTATTTTCTATGTGTGGACATACTGTACATTAACCTACTTCCTGTTTTGGTGACCATTTTGTTTGTTTATAAACAAACTTTTTAAAACTGTTTTTAACCACTTTTAATGCGGCGAGGAGCGGCGAAATTGTGTCAGAGGGTAATAGGAGATGTGCCCTAACGCACTGGTATGTTTACTTTTGTGCGATTTTAACAATACAGATTCTCTTTAAGGTCTCCGTATTGTCATCATCATTGTTTGGAGAAAGTTAACATAGCTACCGAGGTTCAAGTGGAGAGGACATCTGAGCCGTCCTCTGAACACTCTGAGATAGATACCTGGGAGGAATGGGAGTCTACCTTGAGCCCATTCCAGCAGGAGATACCGGAAGGGAAACCAGAGGGGGTTCTGTTTGTACCTTTACTGTTCAGATTGAAAATTCTTCATGCCTTTCATACCCATAAGACTGCTGGTCACCCTGGGATTGCTCGCACTCAGGAGTTGTTAGACCGTTGTGTATGGTGGCCCTCAATAGTGTCCAATTGTAAGGAATTCGTTGGGAATTGTTCTGTGTCTGCTTGAAGTAAAGCATCCAGACTGGCTCCTGTGGGTACCCTACAGTCACTTCCGGTGCCTGAGCAACCATGGACCCATGTGTCCATGGACTTTGTGGGTGAAATGCCCAGATCAGAGGGTAAAACAGTCATATGGGTGGTAGTAGATAGGTTCAGTAAGATGGCCCACTTTATTCCACTGGACGGACTCCCCACTGCCCAGGAACTGGCAGAACTCTTCATCCACCATATCTTCAGACTACATGGGATTCCGGAGAATGTGGTGTCAGATAGGGGAGTCCAGTTCGTGTCCAGGTTTTGGAAGGCCTTCTACCATCACATGGGAATGAATCTATCGTTTTCCTCTGGCTACCACCCACAGACAAACGGGCAGACTGAAAGAGTCAACCAATCACTGGAGCAGTTTCTAAGATGCTACGTGGCTGATGCCCAGACGGATTGGGTCAAATTCTTGCCTTTTGCAGAATTTGCCCACAATAATTTGAAGTGTGCTTCCTCGGGTTTCTCCCCTTTTCAGGTGGTAACGGGGAAGTCACCGAAATTCTCTCCATTGCCGGTGGTGCCATCACCATTTCCGGCTTTGGAAGAATGGCAAGAAACGCTAAAAGAGATCTGGGGAAAGGTAAAATGGAATTTGAAAAAGGCCTTTGCCACCCAGAAAAGACAGGCAGACAAGAAACGTTCTGTGGAGTGGGAATTTGTTCCAGGAGATTTAGTGTGGGTCTCTACTAGACACTTGAGTTTAAAGCAGCCTTCTGCTAAATTGGGTCCCAAATTTATAGGGCCATATCCTGTGTCCAAAAAGGTCAACAATGTCACTTATGTTGTTTCGCTCCCACCCAGCTTCAGGGGTGTTAGAACATTTCATGTGTCCCTCTTGAAACCTGCTGTGCATGTGGATTCCTCTGTACCCCCCCCCCCCCCCCCCTGTGGTGATTGATGGAGAGCCAGAATACGAGATAGAGCAGATTTTGGATTCTCGGGTGGTGCGTAACTCCATACAGTACCTAGTCCACTGGAGAGGGTATGGTGCAGAGGAGAGATCTTGGGTACCAGCTGCCCGCATGCATGCAGAAGAACTCAGAGAGGAGTTTCACAGATTGCATCCTGATAGGCCAGGTGGATCATGTCCGGAGTCCACGCCTAGAGGGGGGGGTTACTGTAACATCCATAGAGATGGCGGCTGCGGCTGCGGACACGCAGGGTGTACCCGCACTTTGTGTTAGCACTCAGACCTTAGACTAGTATCCGGTGTGCTTTGATCTGGGAAGAAACCAGGGATTTCACACAAGACTAGGACTATTGTTTATTATTGTGATTTATTACCTGTATATGATTCTGGCTATACTCTGACCTTGCATTCAGTTTTCGATTCTGTACTTCTGCCTATCTGACTATAGTTGCTGAACCTCTGTCTGATTACTCTCTACTCTCCTGCTTTCTGTACTGCTATTGTCTCTCTGTTGCCAAAACTAGCCTGTCTGACCCTTCTACTCACCAGTGGGCCCTTGCCACTGGTGAGGTGCTCTTTCTGATTACCCACCAGCCCCTCTGGTGCGGTTCTCAGTGTATATTAGCACTGTGACTGATAGTACCTTACCAGCTTCTCTGGTAAGGTCTAGTCAAACTAACAGTCACTCCTTCTGTCATACCTTGCCAGCTCCACTGGCAAGGTTTTATCTAAGTTCTATTACCTTGTTCTGATAGTACCTTACCAGCTCCTCTGGTAAGGTTTTGCTGAACTATTTGTACATCTGTGCTGATAGTACCTTACCAGCCCCTCTGGTAAGGTTCAGTCAAATCTATTCGGTACAGTGTTGATAGGCCTTCCAGCTCCTCTGGCAGGGCCTACCTATTATTGCTTACTGTTGCACCAAGCACCATTCACACTATATCTCTCAGCTCAGCTATACTTGCATTATTGGTGATTCTGCAGATCACCACATAATCAGGTATAGTGTCTGTATTATTGGTGATACTGCAGATCACCTAATAATCAGACGTCTGAGTTGCAACACCCAATCATTACACATATCAGTAGATTCTGGAGAACAATGTCCAGCAATCAGTGACAAAGCTGAAGCTGCGCTGGGACTGGATCTTTCAACAAGACAACGACCCTAAACACTGCTCAAAATCCACTAAGGCATTCATGCAGAGGAACAAGTACAACATTCTGGAATAGCCATCTCAGTCCTCAGACCTGAATATAATTTAAAATCTAGTACACTATAGCAAAAGGAATTGTGGTCTGGCACTCAGATGCTTGAACCTGGGGGTTGGATGGCCTTGCTCAGAGGGCACTTGCATTACATGCAGTATAACATATCTTCACCTCGACATTTAATAAACAACTTCTATAGGGCTTGCAGTAAGAACTTAGGGACGTTCAGCAAGTAACGTTAGTGTAGAGCACAACAACAAACTTAGCACATGGAAAAGGAGGATACTGTGCACCTGTCTCTTAAGCAGTTCTAGAATTTATTCCGTTCCTCAGCCAAAAGTATACAGTATTGACATATACAGAAGAAGTCGTCAAACCTGTGTGTTGGAAGTTATTATTATTATTATTATTTATTAGATTTATATAGCGCCAACATATTACGCAGCGCTGTACAATAAATAGGATTACAGACAATGATAACAGGGTTGACAGAACAATACAGGTAACAGACCATAGATACAACAATACAGGTAATAGCAATAAGATACGCAACACAATGCAGATAATAGTACAATGCCAGATCATAAACTGGAATGGTAGTGGTAAAAAATTACCAGTTCCAAATTCTGGGTAAAGTGCACACAGTCAAGTATGATACACAAGGGAAGAGGGCCCTGCCAAAGGCTTACAATCTAGAGGGAGGGGCTGGTGACACAAAAGGAGGGGGTGCATCAAGAATTTATTGGCAGAAAGGATTAGGGTAGTGTTGAGTTGATGTAGGCCTCCTTGAAGAAGTGAGTTTTGAGTGCTTTTTTAACCTCCCTGGCGTTCTATTAAAATCGCCAGGGAGGCTGCGGGAGGGTTTTTTTTAAATAAAAAAAAAAGTATTTCATGCAGCCAACTGAAAGTTGGCTGCATGAAAGCCCACTAGAGGGCGCTCCGGAAGCGTACTTTCGATCGCCTCCGGCAATCGAAAGTAACAAGATAGGCCGCAATGAGCGGCCTATCTTGTTTCGCTTTCCTCGTCGCCATGGCGACGAGCGGAGTGACGTCATGGACGTCAGTCGACGTCCTGACGTCAGAGCCGCCCGATCCAGCCCCTAGCGCCGGCCGGAACTGTTTGTTCCGGCTGCGCTGGGCTCGGGCGGCTGGGGGGACCCTCTTTCGCCGCTGCACGCGGCGGCGATCGGGCAGCACACGCGGCTGGCAAAGTGCCGGCTGCGTGTGCTGCTTTTTACAGAATCAAAATCGGCCCAGCAGGGCCTGAGCGGCGACCTCCGGCGGCATACCCCGAGCTCAGCTCGGGATTACCGCCAAGGAGGTTAAAGGTGTTGAAGGTGGGAGCGAGCCTGATGGGCAGCGGGAGAGAGTTCCACAGGATAGGGGCAGCTCTAGTGAAGTCCTGCAGTCTGGCATGGGAGTGCGAGATGCGTGGGGTGGTTAAGAGGAGGTCGTTGGAGGAGCGAAGTGGGCGGCCAGGTGTATATCTGCTGACCAGGTCAGAGATGTAGGTTGTATCAAATGGATTTTTCAATGGTCACACAGCCTCGCAAAGTATACCAAGTTGCCATTTATTATATCAAAATTTCATAAGAGACACCAGGCCTCACATAGATGTAAATACCACATAGTAATTCATCACAGTAGAAAAAACACACATTTAAAAACAATGATCGGATTGCATATTGACGCAGACAGCGTTATCAAACTATGACATACCATAAGGGTTTGATTCAGTGGATGTAGAGGCAGATTTTATCTGGCCAGATAGTAAAAAACTGCCACACTCAACTTCCGTCCGCGCACTCACTCATCACACATACATGTGCCATGTGTCTAATGGTGGGGGGCCCCCTTTGAAGGAATCAATATCTCCAGCAGTTCAGTCCACAGAAGAATGACATAGGGACTTGCAATGTCTGCCGTTAGTTGTACAACATGAGGGATTAGCTCTCACCAAGACTTGCTCACGTAGATGTCTGGTCACTGGAACTCCGCTGCCACCTGCAATGTGGTCCAGACCGCTTGGAGGACTTAAAAACGTTGTGCTACCGGCTCCAACTGCCCGCTCACTCCACCGCGGAGGACGCCAAGCTGGAGTTCCGTGACTCACGTGTGTGAATGAGTGCTGCAGGACACGCAGCTGCGTCAGCTCCGCCCACCGACGCGTTTCACGTCCGCATTGGACGTTTCATCAGGGTGTGGTTTTGCAACATATGGAACTGAGACTCCGCCTTTAGCATCACATTGCCATGACAGCCATTCAGATTTTAAACACGGCATGATACATGCAACGCGGACTATTTTAGTTACATTTCGCATTATGGCAGTGTGAATGTGGGTTAAGGGTGAGCGCCACCCGTCCATTAGCGCCCATATCAGCATCATTCAGGACCATCCGTTATCTCATTTGATTCATGCTGATTGCAGTCCAACCGTACTGTTCATGATCGCATATATAAGTAGAAGTTCATTTCCATGATGTTTCCATTTGATAACCATTGTTCCTATCCAATCAGAGCGAACAGTTTTGTTTCGTCATATATACAAAGCACCAGTCCCATCAGACTTATTCTTATCATTTTACATATATATCCATGCATATTCATATGCATAGACACAGGGTCATCGACAGCTGGCACATAATGTCTCTGATGGCGTCATGATCACTCACTGCGGGTCCATTCAGACGCCATGCTTTACCCATCCATATGGATCACTCAAGATAGGGGAGGAAATATATTTATTATGAAAGGATAACTCCTTCCACAAAATACGTACAACCATATAGGTTCTACCCTACATGGAGTACTATATCATTGATAAAAAGGGGTTTATTTTGGGTTAATACCTCAACTCATCAGTTATATTTATTGGCTCTCAGAAAGGGGGAAAGATCCAATTCAGCATTTAGCCCACTGGGCGCCACAGTGTTAAGTTTAAAGATCCACATTGCCTCCTTACAATAGAGTATTTCGTCGAAGTCACCCCGTCTGTTAGATATTTTTAGTTTATAGATCCCCTTGACCGTGGTGCCACTTAGTCTATTTTGATGGTGCTCCTTATAATGATCATAAATAACCCCAATTGATTTACCTTTGGTTATCTTTGCAAAATGTTCGAGTACCCGCTCCTTTAGGGCCCTTTTGGTCTTACCGATGTATTTGAGCCCGCAGGGACATTGTATCATGTATACCACCTTTGTGGTGTCACAATTGATAAAAGAATTGATAGAGTACTCCTTGTCACCATTGCTAGTCTCAAACACATCGGCTCGATCCACATGTGGGCACAGTTTACACTTGGAGCATTTAAACATCCCCGTTGGTTTCCTACTGTCAAGCCATGTTGAGGGACCTTTCATTAGCTCACTATGTACTAGTCTGTCTTTCAGGTTAGGTGCTCGTCTAGCTGTTAATAATGGTCTGGGTCCAACTATCTTAGCCACCTCTTTGTCTGAGGTAAGTATTGGCCAGAATTTATTCAATAATTCACGTAAATTGTTCCAGTGGGCTCCAAAGCCGGTCACAAGGCGCATATGTCCCCCCTCCTCATTCCTAGGCGGCATCCCTCCTGGCATTAGCAACTGTTTTCTGTCCAATTCCCACGCTCGCCGCAGGGCATTTCGAAGCAATGAATGCGCGTAACCACGTTCGCGGGAGCGTTGGTACATACTGCGGGCTTCCTTTCTGAAGTCCTCATCTCTACAACAATTCCTCCGAAGACGGAGGAACTGTCCATATGGGATTCCTTTCTTCAGGGACGACGGATGGTGGCTGGTTGCATGTAGGACAGTGTTGCCAGCCGTGGGTTTACGAAATGTCGTTGTGACAATTGTCTCGCCCTCAATTTTCAGCAAGAGATCCAAAAAGGAAATCTCTATGCCGGATGAAAAGGTCAAACGAATGTTTTTAGTATTATTGTTCAATTTGAACATAAATTGTGCCAATTCAGCAGCAGTTCCAGCCCCTCTGGTAAGGTCTATCTAACCATTTCTTACTGTTGCACCAAGCACTATTTACACAGTACCGTTGCTAGCTATACTTGCATTATTGGTGATTCTGCAGATCACCATATATTCAGGTATAGTGTCTGTATTATTGATGATACTGCAGATCACCCAATAATCAGATGTCTGAGTTGCAACACCCAATCGTTACACACATTTTCTATATCCCGAAGGTAAGATTAGCAGACTATCAGATTTCCTGAAATCTTTTGTCTTCATAAGATAAAGTCGAAGTATACTTGGAATGTCAAAAGGATGAACATCCTTATTTGTCACAGGGCCTTTCTTGTACCTCTGGAAGCAAGCTAGGTAAGGCGATCTCTCTGTTTACATAAAAATTTGATATTACTTTAGTTAAGTAATGCGTCATTGGCTTTAACAGAACCCGATCATGAAAAAATGTAGTATACGGTTCCTTGATTCTCAAACATTGTATATTGGAAACTTTACTAGAAGAGGCCACAGCAATTAATAACGTTAATTTATGAATGTGATTGTTATGATCGGCGGGGACACCGCCGCGGCGGAGAGCGGCATGTCCGCCGCCTCCGCATCTCAGCTAGCAGTGGTCCCCGCCGCACAGGCGTACAGTACGCCTCGACAAGGTCCTTCAGCCGCTCACAGGCTCAGCACTACGCGCGCGTGCGCCCAGCGGCAGGACCTTTATTCTCTAAAGAGAGGAGTCAGCTGACCCGCCGGTCAGCTGACTTCAGCCGGTACTCGGATTGGCTGGGCTGCTGGGCGGTTCTGCTGAGTGATCCTCAGCATTTAAGGATCTCCCCGGCAGTTGTGCTTTGTCTGTTGTTGCAAATACTTTGTGTTAGCGCTCAGACCTTTGATAGCTGTAATTATAACTTTTGACAATTGTATTGATATTATCTGTGTATGACTCCTGCCTGATCTGACTCCTCTTTGCTTTACGATTCTGTACCTCTGCCCTTCTGATCTTGTTGCCGACCTTTTGCCTGAACTTCACTCTGATTCTGCCTGCCGATTTTGTACCTTGTCTGCCTGTCTGCTGCCTACCTAATCTGTCTGACTATTCTCTCTCACCAGTGAGCCCTTGTCACTGGTGAGGTCTCCTCTTGTACAGCTACCTGTAAACCTCCAACCCCACTGATGAGGTTACCGCTGAGTATCTATCAGTATAATACTGTTTGCACCAATCACTACACCTTGTCTAATAAAGTGGTGACTTCGGTCACATCCTATACTCCTTGTATTACTATATTCGCATTATTGGTGATTCTGCAGATCACCACATAATCAGATATAGTATCTGTATTATTGGTGATACTGCAGATCACCACATAATCAGAATATTGTTACATTGCTGACACCGTTGTTACATAACAACAGACCAACATTATGGATGCACTGTGTAATCAGGTCCAGGCTTTGACCACGGCGGTAAACAGCCTGACCGCCACGGTCAATGCGCAACAGGCGCAGATTAATCAATTGTCTGAGACAGTGCGGGCCTTACAGAACCCCACTTTACCAGCGCAATCTCCTCCAGTTGTGGAACCTAGGATGCCACTCCCAGAGAAATTCTCAGGTCACTAGTCAGACTTTCAGAATTTCAGAAACCGATGTCTCTCTTACTTTGAAATGTGACACATCTCTTCGGGGTCTGAGAGTCAGAGAGTAACCTTTGTTAAAACCCTATTGTCTGGGGACTCTCAAACCTGGGCTTACAGTCTTCCTGATGGTCATGAAGCACTGCCGTCAGTGCAAGAGGTTTTTAAAACTATGGCGGTGATCTACGACGATCCAGACATCGCGGTCACTGCCGAAAGGAAATTAAAAACTCTTCGGCAGGGTCATAACACAGTGGAGACATATGAGGCAGAGTTTAGGAAGTGGGCAGTGTCGGCTAGATGGGGAAAATTTGCTCTGTTAGACTGTTTTGACTGGTCTGTCAGACCCGGTATCGGATGTGATGCTTAGCCATCCTGAGCCAAAAACTGTGGATGAAGCGATCTCCTTGGCGGTTAAGATTGATCGCCGCATCTGCTACCAGAAACAGAGCAGATCTAAATTCCCAGTCAGGACTGTTCCCATTTCTGCTTCCTCTCCTCCTTCTCAAGAAGAGCCGATGCAGTTCGGCCATTCTAAGTTGACAGAGGTGGAAAAGAGCAGGAGAAGGAAGGAGGGGCTTTGTCTATACTGTGCTGAGAAGGGCCATTTGGTGCAGAATTGTCCTAAGAAGGCGGAAAACTTCTCCGCCTAGGTGTAGTTAGAGGTACTACCCTAGGCGAGCCAGTTCTACCTCTACCTGATAAAAGACTATTACTGCCATGTTCTATAACCTGGGGAGATCAAGTTTTATCTACCCAGGCCTTTATAGACTCAGGCTCTGCTGCTAATTTTATTGATTTGGACTTTGTTAATAAGTGGGGAATTCCTGTTGTCCCATTAGACAGACACATTTTTGTCACGGCAGTTGACGATTCTCCTTTACAGAGCAGACAGCCTCTCTCCCAGACTCCAGTTCTTTTGTGTCATGTGGGGGTGTTACACAAGGAGGAGATACGATTTTTTGTTCTAAAAATGGCCACCTCCACCGTGATTCTTGGTATGCCTTGGTTACAAAAACACTCTCCGCAGATAGACTGGAGCTCCGGCCAATTATTAAGTTGGTCTCCATTTTGTCATCTTCACTGTATGGAGAGAGTTGCTATATGTACCACCAAGATTCAGGTAGAAGGTTTACCTCCGCAGTTTGCCGACTTTTCAGACGTATTTTGTCCCAAATCTGCAGACAAACTTCCCCCCCCCATAGAAATTTTGATTGTCCGATTGAGTTGAGACCTGGTACAATGCCCCCTAGAGGTCACCTATACAACCTCTCAGGTCCAGAAAAAATCGCCATGCAGGAGTACATTAAAGAGAATCTGGCAAAGGGTTTTATCCGTTCTTCAAAGTCTCCGGCAGGGGCGGGATTCTTCTTTGTACAGAAGAACGATGGTGGGCTGCACCCGTGTATTGATTACAGGGAATTAAACAAAATTACCATAAAAAAATCGTTACCCATTGCCTTTGATTGACGATTCATTTTCACAAATTACTGATGCCAGTATCTTTTCTAAGCTGGACCTGAGGGGGGCATACAACCTGGTACGCATCAGACAGGGAGACGAGTGGAAGACGGCATTCAACACACCCGACGGGCACTATGAGTATCTGGTCATGCCCTTCGGGTTGTGTAATGCCCCTGCCGTCTTTCAGGAACTCGTTAATGAGGTTTTCAGAGAAGTTTTGGGTCGTTTCGTGCTAGTTTATCTAGACGATATATTGATTTATTCCCAAAATTTGTCTGAAAATCGTGAGCACGTTAAGTTTGTGTTACAGAGGCTTAGACAAAATTGTTTGTACGCTAAACTCGAAAAGTGTCTATTTGAGGTTTCTGAAGTACCATTCTTGGGATATATCATTTCTACCTTTGGTCTCTCTATGGATCCCAAGAAGGTGTCTGCAGTCCTGGAGTGGCCTCAACCCTCAGGGTTGAAGGCGCTCCAAAGATTATTGGGCTTCGCAAATTATTATAGAAAATTTATTAAAGGGTTCTCTGTGGTGTCCCCCTCACTGACCTCACAAAAAAAGGGGCTGACACTTACAACTGGTCTGAAGAGGCTCATTCCGCCTTCTCCTTGTTGAAGAGTTTATTTTGCTCTGCACCTATTTTGCGACATGTGGATGTCACCTGTCCTTTTATTGTGGAGGTGGATGCATCCGAGGTGGGGGTTGGGGCTGTGCTGTCTCAGCATTCTGGTTATCAAGGCAGGCTGCACCCCTGTGCCTTCTTTTCGCGTAAATTTTCTCATGCAGAAAGAAATTACGATATTGGTAACAGGGAACTGTTGGCTATCAAACTAGCTTTTGAAAAATGGCGTAATTGGCTCGAAGAGGCCGAGCATGTAATTACAGTCTACACGGACCATAAGTATTTAGAATACATCGAAGGGGCCAAAAGGCTCAGTCCCAGACAGGCCTGTTGGTCCTTATTCTTTTCGAGGTTCAGGTTTATAATTACCTACAAACCAGGAAACAAAAACATCAAAGCTGATGCTTTGTCCAGATTCTTCGAATCCGAGACAGTACAGCTTCCAGCCCCCCCACAAGCATCTTGCCCGACAATATAGTGTTGGCTGCCACAGAAACATGGGAATATTGGCTGGTCACTCTGAGACATTATCAACAGGAGGTCCCAGAGGGAAAGCCTGATGGGTTCTGTTTGTGCCCCTGCACTTTCGACTGCAAATTTTGCAGCTGTTTCATGCTCATAAAAATGCAGGTCATCCAGGGATATCTAGAACACAGGAGTTGTTATCCAGATGTGTTTGGTGGCCCTCACTTGCTCTGGACTGTAAAGAGTTTGTAAAAGACTGCACAGTATGTGCCAGAAATAAACCCTCCAGGCAAGCTCCTGCAAGTACATTACAGTCTCTTCCTGTGCCTGAGGAGCCATTGTCCCACATATCCATGGATTTTGTAGGTGAACTTCCCAGGTCTGAGGGAAAAACTGTCATTTGGTTGGTAGTGGACAGGTTTAGTAAAATGGCTCATTTTATCCCTTTGGACGGATTCCCGTCTGCTCAAGAACTAGCAGATCTGTTTGTTTATCACATTTTCCGTTTACACGGTATACCTGAAAGTGTGGTGTCAGACAGGGGAGTCCAATTCATGCCAAAGTTCTGGCGGGCATTTTGTCATCACTTGGGAATGAACCTGTCATTTTCGTCCGGCTACCACCCACAAACTAATGGCCAGACCGAAAAGGGTCTATCAGTCGTTAGAGCAATTTCTCAGGTGCTATGTGGCAGATGCTCAACTTGAGTGGGCAAAATGTTTGCCTTTTGCAGAATTTGCGCACAATAATCTCAGGAGTACTTCCTCAGGTTTCTCCCCCTTTCAAGTAGTCACGGGTAGATCCCCCAAATTCTCCCTTTGCGAGTTGTGTCTTCTCCATTCCCTGCTCTGCAGAATTGGCAGGGGTGTCTGAAGGAAATTTGGACCACAGTCAGGAATAATTTAAGGAAAGGCTTTCAGACCCAAAAAACACATGCCGATAAGAAGCACTTTCGGGAATGGGAATTTGTACCAGGGGATTTGGTGTGGGTCTCTACCCGTCACATGGCTTTAAAACAGCCCTCAGTTAAGTTGGGGCCCCGGTTTATAGGCCCATATCCTGTATCTAAGAAAATCAATCAGGTGACTCATACAGTTGCTCTGCCATCTAGTATGAGAGGTGTGAAGTCAATCCATGTGTCGTTATCGAAACCTGCTGTGCATGTGGATTCCTCCTCCCCCCCCGCCCCCCGGTGGTGATTGATGGAGAGCCGGAGTATGAAATTGAAGAGATTCTGGATTCCCGTTGGGTACGGAATTTAGTGCAGTATCTCGTTCATTGGAAAGGGTATGGGCCTGAGGAGAGATCGTGTGTGCCGAGCCATCGTCTTCATGCTGAGGGGTTGAGACGGAGGTTTCATGACTTGCATCCTGAGAAACCATGTAAAGGGTGTCCGGAGTCCACCCCTCAAGGGGGGGTACTGCTATGATTGGCGGGGACACCGCTGTGGCGGAGAGCGGCATGTCCGCCGCCTCCGCATCTCAGCTAGCGGCGGTCCCCGCCGCACAGGCGTACAGTACGCCTCGACAAGGTCCTTCAGCCGCTCACAGGCTCAGCACTACGCGCGCGTGCGCCCAGCGGCAGGACCTTTATTCTCTAAAGAGAGGAGTCAGCTGACCCGCCGGTCAGCTGACTTCAGCCGGTACTCGGATTGGCTGGGCTGCTGGGCGGTTCTGCTGAGTGATCCTCAGCATTTAAGGATCTCCCCGGCAGTTGTGCTTTGTCTGTTGTTGCAAATACTTTGTGTTAGCGCTCAGACCTTTGATAGCTGTAATTATAACTTTTGACAATTGTATTGATATTATCTGTGTATGACTCCTGCCTGATCTGACTCCTCTTTGCTTTACGATTCTGTACCTCTGCCCTTCTGATCTTGTTGCCGACCTTTTGCCTGAACTTCACTCTGATTCTGCCTGCCGATTTTGTACCTTGTCTGCCTGTCTGCTGCCTACCTAATCTGTCTGACTATTCTCTCTCACCAGTGAGCCCTTGTCACTGGTGAGTTCTCCTTTTGTACAGCTACCTGTAAACCTCCAACCCCACTGATGAGGTTACCGCTGAGTATCTATCAGTATAATACTGTTTGCACCAATCACTACACCTTGTGTAATAAAGTGGTGACTTCGGTCACATCCTATACTCCTTGTGTTACTATATTTGCATTATTGGTGATTCTGCAGATCACCACATAATCAGATATAGTATCTGTATTATTGGTGATACTGCAGATCACCACATAATCAGAATATTGTTACGTTGCTGACACCATTGTTACAGAGATCTTTTAATGAACAAGCCTCATTAGGAAAGAATGGTTGATGTTCCAAAACTCTAAGAATGACAGGTCCCACTTTGGATACAACGTCTTCTTGGATGGTCTTATTTTCAGTACCGCCTTTAGAAATTGCTGCACTAAAGGTACTTGTGCCTATCTTTTATTGGAAAAAGTAGAAATCGCTGAGATTTGGACTTTAATAGAACTTAAACTTAGTCACAGATCAAGACCCATCTGTAAAAAAGCAAGCACATTGGCCACCTCAGTATTTGTTGGGTCAAAGTTATTTTTTACCGCAAACTGTACAAACTTCCTCCAGATGTTACTGTATGTTTTATTGGTCGTATGCCTCCTTGCCTTCTGTAAGGTTTGAATAACATCCTCAGTGCAACCTAAACTCGACAAATTTCTCCTCTCAGCCTCTAAGCCATCAAATGGAGCGTCCTGGGATTGTGATGAAAAATTGTCCCCTGTGACAAGAGGTCGTTGCACTGATGTATCTTGATTGGTGTCGCAATTGACATCTGCAAGGCAAGAGGAAACCAGGGTCGTCTCAGCCAATATGGCAGAGCTGCAATGACATCCACCGGTTCTTCCCTGAGTCTCAGCATAAATCTGTTTATCAATGGAGTTGGGGGAAATGCATACACAAACTTCAGCCAAGGAAGAATCAGAGCAACCACTCCTTCTGAATTCTTGCACAGGTACCTGTAGTAGAACCTCTCCAGTTTGTTGTTGTGTTTGGATGCAAAGAGATTTGTTAGGGGTAGAACCCATGTTTGAACCAACATCTGAAAAATCTCGTTCTTCAACGACCACTCTAAATTGCTCAAAGTCGTGCGTGACATATAATCTGCTACTATATTTAGGCTGCTCGGTATGTAATAGGCTCTTAGGTTCTTCAAGTTGGTTTCGGCCCATAACATTATTGGAGATAAAATCTGCATCAAAGTTAGACTCCTGGTTCCCCCTTGTGTCTGTAAGTATGCAACAACAGTTTTGTTGTCCGATTGAATGCATACTGCCTGTTTGTATATCTTGTTTGTGAATGCTTTTAACCACCTCGGCATTCTGATTCCCCAGGATTTCCGTGCAAAAAGTGGTACAATTAATTTTCAGAACCTTTTTTCCTGTAACTTACCAAAATGAGCCAAGCAATAATTTAGTATACATTATAAGTATAATAAAAGTGTCAAACACAAATTCTTGTCAAAAATAAAATAACATTTATTAATGACAAACAGAAATAGCTTGTATTTTTACTCAATACAGAAATATCAAGAAAATGCAGAAATAAATATTTAAGGCAGAAAAAAAATACAGTAAAGAGGTTTACTCCTAAAACACCTCCTTTGTATGGTATACTTTGAAGCATGGTATTGCACAAAGATCCACATCACAGTCCGGGCAATAGACACGGGTCTCCTTGCGCATTTTTTTTGCCGTCTTTGCCCTTTTTTGCGCAGCAGACCACACACCTCCTTGTAGGGGTTTGTTTCAGTGCGGTCGGTGGCAAGTGTTCTGGAAAGTGGCTGTAACGGTTGGGTGTAGCAACTCAGATGTCTGATTATATGGTGATCTGCAGAATCACCAATAATGCAGATGCTATACCTGATTATGTGGTGATCTGCAGAATCACCAATAATACTGGTATAGCTACAAGGAGGCTATGTGTGTTGTGCTTGGTGCAGCCGTAACTTTAATATTTTTGCGAGACCTTACCAGAGGAGCTGGTAAGATACTATCAGTATGCTGACTGTATAGTTTGATGAAACCTTCTCAGAGGAGCTGGAGAAGGTATTAACTGAGAGAATACAGAAAGCAGTAATGCTGGTCTATGCCAGGGGAGCTGGTCAGAGACCAATAAATAAGACAAATAATCACACAGACCTTTTCCAGATGGGCTGGAAAGGTCTAACTAGGAGGATACAGAAAATAGACTGACTAGTCCTTACCAGAGGGGCTGGCAAGAGACTAGTTAAACAGGAACTGACAAGTTAAGCTAGACCTTTCCAGGGGAGCTGGAAAGGTATACGGGTGACTTGGATAGTTTTGACTAGACCTTCCCAGAGGGGCTGGGAAGGTACTATCAGTAACCAGGCAACACCTCACCAGTGGCGAGGGCCCACTGGTAAGTAGAATGGTCAGACAGGCTAGGTTCGGCAACAGAGAGACAGTATCAGTACAGGAATCAGAAGACAGAAGAGTAATCGGTAATCAGGCAAGAGGTTCAGCAACGATAGGCAGATGGGCAAAATTACAGAATCAGCAAGCTAGAGCAAAGTCAGAGAATAGCCAAAGTCAAACACAGGAGATCAATATAATACAATAAAAGAGCTAACTATAGATAGATGTATATCGCAAACACTGCATATACATCTATCATCAGCAGGAACCTCACTAGGTCTGAGCGCTAACACGTAAGTATTCACGACAGCAGACAGGGACTGAATGGCAAACAAAGGTGTGATGATTTGCTCAGCTGCCTGTGCAGGCAGGCAGCCTTTTGACCATTATGTAGCTTTGCATGCTGCAGGACTCTGGAAAGAAGAGCTTCTGTCAGTTTTGCAGCTTGTGCTTGCAGAGGAATTTGCATACATTGTCATGCAAATTGCCTGGCCACATTCATTGGAGGCGTGTACTATAAGTACTATGTCTTTCCCACAATGCTTGCCTGGTCATAAGGATTTCGTCCTATGTAACACTCCTGGTGGGGTGTCAGCCATGCTCTTGGTTTGAAGATCAGCTTAGAGTAATTCCTGGAAACTGTGCTAGGCAGATTTCTCTAGTGCAGTTAGGATTGTTTATCTGTTTTGTTTGTCTGTTGCGATTGTCCTGTCCCAGCGGTGGTCGATAGGAAGTCGTTCTGATCTCTGTTCTTGGAGTATAGCTGGTGCAGCGGTTGCTACCAGCTATCTCTTCTGATCTGTCTCTTTGGATCGCGCTAGCCACTTTTCGCTAGCGCCGTGGATCCTTCTGTTCTGTCTCCTGGGATCGCGCTAGCCACTTTTCGCTAGCGCTGTGGATCCTTCTGTTCTGCTACTCTGTACCTGGATCGCGCTAGCCACTTTTCGCTAGTGCTGTGGATCCTATCTCTCGCTTGTCCCTGTTTTCGTGTGTCTGTCTTGTCTGCTACGACCGCTTGCTGGAGGCTCGGTGAGGTAACCGTTAAGCAAGCGTTCGCGTCCTCTGTTTCATGTTTATCTGTCGATGGTTAGTTAGGCGTGCTTGTCTCTATTGTGCTTATCACGTGGAGACCGCGCATAACCGCGTGCACTGTTGCGAATGAGTGCGGTGTTCGCGGTTAGCTAGCGTTTGTTATTTTCCGCATCGTCTCATTGTATTATCTGCTGTGCCTTTGCTACCCTCGTATTCTATGCTGATCTGCCTTGTGTCACGTCTGGCGATCGCACCTCTCGCGATCGCGTTCCTATTTCATATCTGCTGTTGTGTGTGCGCGGTCGCGGGGTGGCGACTGGATTGGCGCACACACATACAACCTGTCCCTTTGCTCGTTCTCATTCGCAATCGCCTGTCTTGCGATTGCGTTCTGCGCTTCGTACAATTCCTGTCTGGCATTTGGGGAGGTACAGAGGATTGGTTCCTCTGCACTCCCCAGCGCCATCTGCCGACAGGAATTTCCCTCTACAGGTGCGTAGCACCTTTTGCTGGGTGCCTGCAAATATACGCTTGTGGAGGATTTCTGCCGTATCAGCGCACGCGTTGTGCGCTGATCACGGAGAAAGTTCCACAATCGTTACAGTATGACCAGCCCAACCCAAAACCCCAGTGTAGACGGAAATTCCGATTTGTACGATTTTGTCGAGTTTGGGTCCTGTGTCTTTAAGAGCTTTAAAAGGCTTAATTCAGAGTCCAAGGCGGAATTTCTTTCTGAATGTGTGAGGTTTTGTCTGAATCCCACCTTTCAGATTTCTGATCCGTCCACGTCGGCTCTTCTGTTTGCCTATGTGCTCTTAAAAGACGATTTGTTCACCTGGGCATATGATGTGCTAAAAACAAATTCTTGGAATAATAATCTGTATCAGTTTCTTGCAGTGATATTCTCTCACTGGTTTAAACTGCCTGGCTTACCACCTGCTCTGATTGATTGTGTAGCTGCTGATAAGTCAGCTGATCTTTCCCTTCCATGCAAAACCTTTCAGTATGACAATCAGTTCAATATTGGCCTCAATTCACTAAGCTTAACTCCTGTCTTTAATAACTCTTCAGAGCTGTTTTACAGTTATCACAATTATATCACCATGGTGATAACTGTAAAACAGCTCAGAAGAGTTATTAAAGACAGGAGTTAAGCTTAGTGAATTGAGGCCAATAATGTGTCAGTTGCCACTTCAGGTTTAAAAAAGCAGCCATCCAAATCCTCTAAGTCTAAACGTAAAAGATCTAGGAAGGCTTCCCAGCGGAAAGATCCGTTGCCCATAGCAACCACAAATAAAGAGGTTATTTCTGTCAAGTCTGAAATGGGCAACACCATGCAGTATGATAATGATGTTTATAATGCATCTGCTGATCAGTTTCCAGGTTTTTTGCCCCAATCCAAAGCTTATGTGGATCCTGCTATAGGTGGGATCGCACACTACATTAAAGCAGTTAAAAAATCAGTTCTTGTTCCTGAACTCCACCCCTATGGAGATTATCTGGATACTGGCCTATTTGAACCCCCATTTGCTTCCTGGGATGTTGGGGCCTTGCTGGAGGAATTCGATTTTGATTGGAAAGCCTTTTGCGATTTTTACATTGCAAAAAGCGAAAATGTCTTGAATGCTTGTCTTGATTCTATGTACCTTCTGATTGATTCCGATGAATGTGACAAGGATGATGTGGATCTGGTGATCTATGTATGGCAAACGATTTTGGATGAGTTGCACACACACCAACCAATTGATTCCAATAAAGAGACATCGTTGTCGGATGATTGTTTCTGCCTTTCTGGGGTAAAGCATGAGAGTCTTGACTTTGTGCAATCTGAAATGAATGACAGTGTGCAGTTTGAATCTGTGCGATCTGATGCCTGTTTCTTGGATGTTCCTGCAGATTGTGATCGGCATGAGTCTGCCGGTTTCCTCAAGGATGTGTGTGATCCTTTGTCATTTAGAAACAGATCTTTGAGATCTTCCATCTGTGACCCTGCTATGGGGAAAGTTTCTCGACTGTGCAGCGTCAAAAGTAAAATTGATGTGTCTAATAAAATTTCTTCTGTTGTTGTCGCCACTTCTTTTGCAAATGAATCTATGCCTTATTCTGTTCACACCTGTGAAGGCCTGTTGCCTAATGACAGTTGCTCCAGTGTTTCTGTCCCAGATGCCTTGCAGTCTGCTACGCAGATCGCGGAGGTTTGCGCTATGGAAGCATCAGTTTCGCAACCTAAAGCGATCTTGGATCCGCAAATTTTGCGTTCTGTCTCCTCGGATTCAACATCGTTAGCCGAGTCTAAGAGCGAGACAGCACTTTGGTTTTACGAATCTGACTCTGAAGCATTTTTGCTGGGTCCAGAGAAGGTTTCTCTGAGCCTACCCTGTACCATGAATAACAATATGCTGTCCAATCACACTGACATTTGGGAACCCCTTTCTTGTTTTGAAGAAAGTTCTTACTCTCCACCCTGTACTCTGGATGAGTCAATATTTCCTTGTACAATATCTCCTGCAGTGTCCCTAGAGGCTCGTCTAGGTATTGCTGCTATTTTCAACTGTTTTTCTGCAGTTTTGGAATTGCAAGCTAGTTTGACTGCTACGCAGAATTCTGGGTGCAGTGAGATTAAAGTTAGGGAGTCAGTGTGTGGTCCAGTGAATATGCCTGTACGTTCCACTCATGATGATGAAATTCAGTCTCAGTTTATGGTGGAACCTTCCCTGGGACATCTGTCCTGTTCTCAAAATAAAGTTCCAGTTTTGCCCTGTAACATGGATAGTACAGAATCCTTCTTAGAAAACTTGAAAAATTATGTTCCTGAGGTCTACCGTCTTGTTTGATGTTTTGGAGGTCTCCGAGTTCCTCCCAAAGGGTGCAGAACTTGTAGGAGCTGTCTCCTGCCCCCCAAGTCCTTCTGAGGTGTTTCCCTCTTCCGTAGGCATTGCTGCCTTGCTGGCTACCTTTTCAGCTCTGATGGAGCTTCACTCATATGTAGTCAATGATGATATTATTGTCACAGAAATTTCTGAATTTGTATCCGAGTCTTCTTTTGAAAGTCCAGTGCCTGTGACCTCCACTCATGATGATTCTCTGCCCGGTACTGGTTTTGGTCTTGTCATGCCGGACTCTGAGGTTGGCAGTTCCCCGACATGTTCTGAGGTTTCTCCAGTGCTGGTGTACCCCAGTGTGCTCTGTGACCCAGAAAGCCCAAGTGTGCCTCGGTTACCAGCGTACTCAGATGCTTCCTCGGTGGAGACATGCTCTGATATGGCCTGCCTGCTTGCATGCCCAGAAGTGGTCCCTGAAAGTCTTGATCTTGATGGGTGTCCTCGTAATTCTGAATCCGGAATTGTCATTGGTTCCATGGGGGTTCTTGGTAATTCTCCATGTGAGCCTGGTGATTGTTCTGCCCTCTTGGGATCTCTGTGGAGCTTCAAAAGGTTCTGGGAGATTCCGGGAGAAATTTTGCTTGGTACCCCGGATAAGATCAACGGTGGCTTTTGTGTTGTAAGGGACACTTCGAACAGGTATTGTGGCAGGTTTTGTATTTTTGGACGCTCCTTGGAAGGTGGTGGGTTTTGTCTGGAGGGTGTCGATGGCTTCTTCTCTGGCGTTCACAGTCCTGATGGGTGTTATACTGAGACTGGTAGTACTGATGGGCATGTTTCGGTGGCTTCTGTTTCCGATGAGGTCGGTTTCGGGTGGACTGACTCTGGAATTGGACCTTGTCGGGCTGCCCCGACCTTCATGAGTCTTCAGTTTGAGTCTGTTGCTAATAGCAGTTTTGAGGGTCGTCTGGAATTCGAACCTGGAGGGGGGGGGGGGGGGTACTGTGATGATTTGCTCAGCTGCCTGTGCAGGCAGGCAGCCTTTTGACCATTATGTAGGTTTGCATGCTGCAGGACTCTGGAAAGAAGAGCTTCTGTCAGTTTTGCAGCTTGTGCTTGCAGAGGAATTTGCATACGTTGTCATGCAAATTGCCTGGCCACATTCATTGGAGGCGTGTACTATAAGTACTATGTCTTTCCCACAATGCTTGCCTGGTCATAAGGATTTCGTCCTATGTAACACTCCTGGTGGGGTGTCAGCCATGCTCTTGGTTTGAAGATCAGCTTAGAGTAGTTCCTGGAAACTGTGCTAGGCAGATTTCTCTAGTGCAGTTAGCATTGTTTATGTGTTTTGTTTGTCTTTTGCGATTGTCCTGTCCCAGCGGTGGTCGATAGGAAGTCGTTCTGATCTCTGTTCTTGGAGTATAGCTGGTGCAGCGGTTGCTACCAGCTATCTCTTCTGATCTGTCTCCTGGGATCGCGCTAGCCACTTTTCGCTAGCGCTGTGGATACTTCTGTTCTGCTACTCTGTACTTGGATCGCGCTAGCCACTTTTCGCTAGTGCTGTGGATCCTATCTCTCGCTTGTCCCTGTTTTCATGTGTCTGTCTTGTCTGCTACGACCGCTTGCTGGAGGCTCGGTGAGGTAACCGTTAAGCAAGCGTTCGCGTCCTCTGTTTCATGTTTATCTGTCGATGGTTAGTTAGGCGTGCTTGTCTCTATTGTGCTTATCACGTGGAGACCGCGCATAACCGCGTGCACTGTTGCGAATGAGTGCACTGTTCGCGGTTAGCTAGCGTTTGTTATTTTCCGCATCGTCTCATTGTATTATCTGCTGTGCCTTTGCTACTCTTGTATTCTATGCTGATCTGCCTTGTGTCACGTCTGGCGATCGCACCTCTCGCGATCGCATTCCTATTTCATATCTGCTGTTGTGTGTGCGCGGTCGCGGGGTGGCGACTGGATTGGCGCACACACATACAACCTGTCCCTTTGCTCGTTCTCATTCGCAATCGCCTCTCTTGCGATTGCGTTCTGTGCTTCGTACAATTCCTGTCTGGCATTTGTGGAGGTACAGAGGATTGGTTCCTCTGCACTCCCCAGCGCCATCTGCCGACAGGAATTTCCCTCTACAGGTGCGTAGCACCTTTTGCTGCGTGCCTGCAATTACACGCTTGTGGAGGATTTCCGCCGTGTCAGCGCACGCGTTGTGCGCTGATCACGGAGAAAGTTCCACAATCGTTACAAAAGGCTTATGAGGAAGAGGGAGACTCTTAGCCACTCCCATCTCGGATTTCCTCCAATCCGAGCAGCGAGAGTCATCCCTGACATCAGCCGACCGGCAGGTCAGCTGACGCGCCTTCTGCTAGCATAAAGGTCCTGTCTCCGCGTGCGCCCGCATGAGACAGACCCCCTGTGAGCCTCAGACAAGACCGTTCCTGGCATACTAGACGCCGATGGAATGGAGGACACCTGAGAGCCAGGGAGGGAGGCGGCTGCAGACACCCCCCTTGTGTCTGCAGCCGCCGATCCACGGATTGTTACAGTGGCGTCCAGAAAGTCTGGCTGGGTTCACAACGTATGATGCCCTGCCCCCCCCTTTTTAGCTGCTGACTACGGTGGGGGATGCTTCACGCATATGGCTTCCGTAAGCTGCCAGATAAAGTCGTGGTGGGGTACAGGCCTTTCACAGTTCTCCTTATACAGCACATAGGCGTTCCACAAACACTGTTCCAGCAGGTGGCATAATTTTTTTTTTATAATACTTCCGCTGCTGTTTGCGGACAGCCGTATAGAAAGTCAATGCTACATCAGCCCTGTCCACACCCCCCATCGTACGGTTATAGTCCAACACCGCTTTGGGCTTGTCCACCTCCTGCCTACTTCTTGTAGTGGTGCGGACAGTCTCTGCATTGTGCATGTAACAAAGTGTCAGTGAGAGCACAAATATCTGATTAAGTGGTGATCTGCAGTATCACCACTAATGCAGATATATTTTGACAAAAGCAATCAGTATCTTTCTGATAGTAGATCAGCGGAAAGCTCACTAGCACAATTAGTACTTTAATAAGAGTGTGATCACAGGTGATTAGTGCACAGTATACAGGAGTACTCCTATGTGATAGCCCCCTGGCTGTAGGGGCTATCACTAATAGAATGGTCGTACAGGCAAAGTCGGTAAGGATTGGTTAGCAGCAGTACAAAATCGTAAGGCTAATCGTAGTCAAAGAGGAAGCTGAAGTCGGCAACGGGTTGGACAGATAAGGTACAGAATCAGGAGGCACAAATCAGAGTCAAAGGTACAGGCAGGAAATTGGCAACAGATCAGATAGCTAAGTACAGAATCAGGAGGCAGAATTCGGAGTCAGAAATACAAGCAGAGGGTCATACATAATAAATCAACAATAATATTCAGTTATAATTATAGCTATCAAAGGTCTGAGCGCTAACATGAAGTATTCACAACAGCAGACACTGAGCAAATGACATCTCTATGCTTAAATGCAGAAGGCATGTTCAGCCAGCCCACCCAGTGGGCTGGACCCAAGGTCAGTGTGTGATTGGCTGGCTGGAGTCAGCTAATCACCGGATCATCTGACCCGTCTCCTCAGAAGATAAAGGTACTGCCGCCGGGCGCGCGCACGTGTAGCCCTGAGCCTGTGCGCGGCAGAGAGATCTGCGCGCGGCGTCCTGACAGTGTGTGCAGCGGGGATAGTGGTGGCGGTCATGCCGCTGGACCTCGCCGCATCCGACCACCGCTCGTTACAGTACCCCCCCCCCCCCCCCGAGGAGTGGACTCCGGACACCCTTTGCACGGTCTCTCAGGATGTAATTCATGGAATTTCTGTCTTAACTCCTCCGCGTGAAGGCGATGTGCGGGGACCCATGACCTTTCCTCCGGCCCATAGCCTTTCCAATGGACCAGGTACTGCATGGAATTCCGCACCCACCGGGAATCCAAAATCTGTTCAATCTCAATCTCAAACTCAGGCTCTCCATCAATCACTACAGGGGGGGGGGAGAGGAATCAACATGCACAGCAGGTTTTAACAAAGACACATGAAATGACTTTACTCCCTTCATACTGGCCGGTAGGTGCACTTTATAAGTCACATCATTAATTTTTTCAGATACAGGGTATGGACCTATAAATTTGGGTCCCAACTTGACGAAGTGTTGCCTAAAAGCCATGTGTCGTGTAGAGATCCAAACCCTGTCACCT